>NW_010431879.1:0-19197 GCF_000710305.1 Buceros rhinoceros silvestris
CACCCACACCCCCCCACCCGCACCCCCCCGCAATGTGAGAGAATCTTGAGATACAGAGTTTACCCCTTCCTTAGAGACAGCCACTAGCTCAAATCCCATTCAGGGATGGGATTTTAGTTAAATCCATTATTTAAAATTACATTCAGGCCAACAACAGCAAAAGCAACCATTTGTCCAACCTACAAGAAAACTGAGCTTGACCTTTTTGTTTTCTTGTGCAGCAATGTGCAAAATTTAATTTTCCAAGCAATATGAATAATGTCACTCTGAGTTCAGAAGGAAAGAAAACAGGTAGGAAATGCGCTGTTCTAACACAGAGTGGTGTCTTTTCCTGGCACACTTAACAGGCAACATAGAGAAGATGCATCACGTTCCTGTTTTCGGAATTCATTCAGGAACACTGTTCCCAAGGCAAGCTGGCAGATGTCTATATACAGACACAAAAAACAGCAATCTGTCCTGACCCATTCACCTCGTACAAGGTGAAAAGGAACATAATTTTATATTCTTGTCTTATTTCTTCAGTCACAGAGAAAGAATGCCTGTTGCTGGCCTTGGCTTTTGGAAAAAAAAAAAAAAGATTATACAAGGAGTGATTCTAGATCCAACAGAAAAGAAACCTGGCAAACCTTTGTTTCCACACAGAACCTTGGCAGATATGCCCTTCAGTTTCCAAACAGAAGGCTAAAGGGTGTTTTTACACTTTCTTTCCATTATTGTCCTTGCCTCACTGATGTGAAGTGGCACTAAAGTAAGTGTCCTCAGTGTGACTCAAGGGAATTGCAAAATAAAACTGTTGAAATATGTTGCTATTCACTTGTGTTTACATAGTTTTTTAAAAGAAAGATTTGCGTCTTTCTGTCTTAAAAAATAAAAAATTCCCATTGGAATTTTGAAGCATGCATAATAAGCTGATTTAGTAGCTAACGACTTTGAAAAAAATTGTCATTTAAATGCTCTAAAATAGTTTCTGCTCTCAAAGACTATCAGTATCTGGGGACTCTTTATCATGTTTCTGCCTCCAGATGTAGCTCGTCCCAGCTGCTGAAAATGAGAATGGCTAGATGAGAATAAATTAGTTCTTCCACTTACACAAACTTCACGTCTGCAGTTACTGAACTGTCCCTAATAACACATACGCACACACACCCCCTTATTTTACTTGTGGTTTTGTGATCTGGTTTTTGTTCGTTTGGTTTTTTTTTTTTAATGACCTATGGGGCTCTGGATCCTCTCTAAATAAAAACGGAAAATGCTAAATGCTGCCAGGTTTCACACAGCATATGTGACTAGCAAACTCTCTCTGTTGTTTGACGCTTGAATCATTTCATGCTAACTCTGCTTCCCTGTGTACACTCACAAACACCACCTGCATGGTTGCACATATGCACCCACACAATCATGGAGTGGTAGAGTGGACAATCACATTTACTTCAAAGACAGCTTCCCATCAAGTTAGCATATGGTGATAGCACACTGAGTGACGACTGGATGATTGTTTTCTGGGACAAAGTCAAGCTTTCAGCCTTGAGAATAGCAAAGTAAAAGGTTTTTAGGGATATGATGCCCCTGTCTTTGGGAAGACAGCTGCCCAATGGAAGAGCATCTCCCAGAAGACCGGAATTGGCAATAGCTGGTGTGCTATTCTTGACTGAGAATAGCACACTGCAGACCAGATGACTGAATGTGAAATAAGGAAGGGGGGGAATAAGCAGGGAGGGAAGGAAAATACAAATCCTTGTTTCTCTCCTCCGCAGGTTACACGAGCAAATCAGATGATTGCTATGGAAGCAAATCGGCACCCTTTCCTGCCACATAACATTTTTGTCTGGAGTGCTATGTTCTGCTGTGTCTTTCTCTCATATAAATACGATCTTCACCTCTTTCTTTTTGCTCAGCTTGTTGGAGTGCTGCACAGGTCTGACATGAAATTGCCTTTGGTCTCTCTTTTCCAGTTTGTGACACTAGATGTGGGGAAATGACTGGACAGGACAAAACACTTAATGTACTAGCATTTGCCTAAATCTGCTTGTTCCGCTTTTTCTGACCCTACCAGATTCTGCATTCAGTTCCATTTACTAACCATGTGTTTATTTTAACTTAAAAAACTGAGGTAGAAAAACCCATCCCTGTCTCACAAACTTTGTTGCTTTTCTCTTCTACTCCTGCAACTTCCCTTACATTTTCTCTGCCACCTTTCCTTGTTTTCACTGGAACTCCTTCCCTCTTCTTCCACTTTGTTGTTCTCCATTAGCTTTCTCATCCCTCAGTCCTTCTGAAGAACATTTATTTTCTTTTCACTTTATCTTTGGAATAAAGACAATAAATATAAAACTAACATTGCTTAGTTGAAGCTCATATGACCATGGGCATTCTGGATGAAATACAGAAGACAGTTTTACAGCACGCAACCTAACATACTCAGTTCTCATTCTCAGGTCTCTTTAACTGCTACGTAGCCAAACCAAACACAACAGGCTCAGAATAACATAACTGTACTCTCCTCTCCTGTAGTGACATCAGAGGAGGACATGCTTGGAAAGTACAATGTTTTCTTCTTTCAAGAGTAAAGGTCCCACGATGGGCGAGGCTTAGTAGAGATATATAGCCCTCTGTGTTAATCAATAAAGCGGACATTTTCATCCTCTGCAGCAGAGAAGTGATCAATGTTTTCCCCCTGGCGGCAGAGGCCAGGTGCTAAATATCACAATAAGTTTCCACATAAAGGTATTTTATTTTTGAGTTTTTTAAAAAATTCATTATTTCCCTCTTTCATACAATTCATCACCCCAAAAAAGAGGTATTAGCATAAATTAAATTAAATCACATCCTGAGGACAAAATGCCTTCTATTAACACCATATTCCAAACCCCATTTTTCTTCTTGCAACAATGCCTTATTTCAATATCTCTCATTTGAAAACAAAGTGTCAGAGTGATCTAATGCTCTCCAGAAAAAAAAAAAGCACATCTGCACTGAAAACTAAAACAACTGCAGGCTTTAATGTAGAGTCAGCTGACCAATCTCACTCCATAATACAAACTCTTGGAAACATAGTTTAAGTGAATTGCATAAATCTCCAAGAAAGATGGGAAATCATATATAGGAAATTGTATTATATATAATATCCTATATAATCCTACTAGAAGAAAGTGATGGATGAGAGGACTAGATTTAGATTTGGCCTTCAAATAGACTGAAAGAGTTTTCATTTCAGAGAGTTATAAACATTCATTTATCTTAATTATTAGCAATTCTCTGATAAGGTAGGGACCATAAAGATCTGACGTCAATTGCTTATTGAAAGCCCTCTTTCCTCTCACTCATGTGCAACTCCTCCAGCATCCTACCGGCCTTTCCTCTATCTCCACAAATCCCTTGACTATTTGTATTTAAGGTTATTACTTTATAAATGCAAATAACATACATCAGTGGCAGGGATACCCATGAGCTCCAGAAAGGCTCCAATGCCCAGTATGAGGTAGGTGACCTTTGTTTCTCCTGGAGCAAAGGATACAGTTCTAAGTGCTGCAGACCTGGTTTTGTTCCAGCTTAGTTCAAAGCGCATAATGACCAAAACACACACCCATTAAGAGTTTGTCAGCACAGGGTTTTTTCGTAGATATTTTACTTTATGCCTAAGATGAAAGAGCTCCAGTTATCATCGGTTTAGCTAATGGAGCTAGTATCAGATATATAGAAAGCAAATGGTTTAATCATTAGAACAGATGCTTCTGAGCTTACAGCCATGGATTTAAACCCCAACTGGGAATTCATTATTAGCCCTATCATTAGCATAAATTGATTGCTCTGATTGGCTAATCACTTAATTAGGAAAGTGATCCTTAATATGGAACCATTCTGAAATAGTTTCTATAACTACAGGATTTTCTTAGGCACATTCTGTTCAGACTTTAGACTCTACTTGTTACTTGCCAAACTTGTTTCTCAAAAATCTTGTATCATCATGAATATACCACACATTGACTTTCCCTCTAATTTACAAAACTTGTAAAATTAGAAGAATAGATAAAGGATGAATTTTTGCTCAGCTTTCTACACTGATTTCCTCAAATTCTCCCATGTCTTTCCCCAGCACAATGTGGAGCATATTACAAAGTAAAGTTTCACTGTCAGCTCCTTCACTGCCCTTAAAGTGACAAGCTAATGTTGTCCTCGACTCACACAACTGTAGTTCTCAGGTGTAAAGTGAAAGACCCTATGGTTGCTTCACAGAACAATTAAGCCACCATCTACATTCCTTACAAGGATTGCCCTAACAGTGATACAAGAGGAACTCAGTATTCCAGTTAAAGATAACAGATGATCCAATATGTTATGCAGAAAAGGTATGAATAAGATATAAGGAAATTGTTTCAAAGGCCAGCCCAGCAATTCTCAAAAGAATCCCACAGGGTCTGACGCTTTCCCTCCCCGATGAGCCAGATTAACCTCCTCGCTCAGTGGCATCACAAAGTAGCTAGATTAAAACAGCACTTCAAGAGCTTTTAAAAGCAAGAATTAAGTGAGTCTGTCTCGTTTAATTTCATTTAATGTAAGCGAGCCTCTGAACTGCATTCCTTTGCTTTAACACTGAGCTTGAAGCCTTGCTGGCTGATTAATGCCAAGCTGTTTGAAGTATACTCTTTTCTTATCTAGCACTGTGCAGGCCTCACTACAGCCTGGGGAGACCCGCTGCTAAGTCAGAGCTTGGGGAGATTTTTGTCTGCTCTTCACAGAGGGGGATGGAGGCCAGATAAGCCTCATTCTATAAAACAGAAAACAAAATGAAAACCTGTTGCTAATCCTGAAAACCTTGTTTATATGGAAACCAGGGGAAACACACCACACTACAACACTGACTTGCTCTGTCTGCCTACTTCTGTATGACTCACTGCATTAATGCATTAATATCCTCTCAATTTAAAATAATCAGGTACCATTACCAAAACCTTGTGTTTTTCTGCAGATGTCCTTTTTAATTGCATTTGAGCTTCTGGTGTAATGTAAATGTGCATAACAATCATTAAAGGAAAGCCAGGAAGGTTTTGGTTAGTGTCTAAAAGGATAGCTACGAAGACCTGTCTTCCTAGACCGTGGGCCAGTTAACTTTACACTGTGTTCACAGTAAGCTTCACACTGTCTCTCTGATCTTTTGAAATCTACAGCTATTACAGATCCCATGAAAATAAAATTTAAGGTACCTTCACTAACACATTGGGAGCAACTTAAATATGTACACATTTGTACATTGGTGATTATTTTTGTTGCCACACAGTTAAGATGGAGTGAGAAAACTGCTCACTGGAAGCACATCCTGGAGGTATCTTGCATTTTCTTTGCTGCTATAAAGTTGAGTAAATATCTGACTTTGATAACACTAAATGATACTTCACTCTAATAAGATGTTCAAAGCTGATTGGTGTTGGAGCCAAAGAAATGAAAACAACACATAAGCAGTACTTGTTTTAACTTGACAAGTTTTTCTGCAGTTACCAACTGAGAAGAACAGCTCCCTGATCAACAGCATCCTCAGAGATCAAGAGATGAAAATACTAAAACTGAAGGTGTTTCCTTGTGGCTTTCAGATAAACTTAAAAGAAGGCTGAGAACAGGTGAAAGCATTCAGAAATAACACATTCTAATAAGAGTTGAGTGAAGCACATTTGTCTGTCAGTGGTGTTACATCATTTGAAAGGATTGTGAAGCATTAATGGGCATAAGAAAAACAAACAAACAAAAAACCAAACTCTATGAGCTAGAAAATGAGAGGGGGGAAAAAAAAGTCTTCTTTTGAACTATATACTGTCAGGAAAGTTTCCATCTCAAAAATACTTATGACAGGCAAAAGAAAAGAACTGCAGTTCCTTGGCAAAACTTAACTGTCCTTCAGAAAAGCAATAAATTGTTTATGGTTTTGATGATGAACATTAGATGATATTAATTATATTAAGGCCAAGATGATCCAAAAACATCAGTTTGTATGTACAGGGAGTTGGTAGGATTAGAAAAGATGTGAGGGTAGAAGCAGCAGACCCAATGAACAGACCGGCCCCAATAAACAGACAAACTTCTGGGACATGGGGTTTTCTATTTGGGACAAGTTTTTAGTCCTCCTTTCTCACTTCTTTTCCCCCAAAATTTTATCTGGGTTTATACAAAATATTGTCCTTCATTACAAACTGCAGATCTCTAGATAGCCTTCACTGATAGAGCACTATCTGATCACCACAGGTCTGAGAATTACCCATTACAGAGAAAAAGTCTGATCTAATGCCCATGTCTCTCACTTCGGAAAATTCACGTGTGTTTGAGCTAATTACATACTGTGAGTATTTACATATTAAAAAAACCCCCTATCTGATTATAAAAAGCACATACGATTATAAAAATATATTTTAGGATGAAAATAATTTTTAGCTTCAGTAATATAGTTATTCAATGAAAATTTGAAAGTGTATCTAATGAAGCCTTATAAAAATTTCTCTTCAAAATCTTTAGATGGTTTTACTTTTTTCACTGCTTTAGTCTCCAGTAGGTAATTTCAAATTTCTAGTATGAGGCTGCTGCTTCTTATCCTGCCCTCTTGTTCTCCTACACTTCTCTCTTCATCCCTCCCCCCAAAACAACATTACTAAATTTTCTTGTACAATCACTGCTTTGCTACAGATTCTGAAGATGATTAGGTTATGATTATACTTTAAAAATAATTTTTGAGCATGAAGTATATTGACTGAAATGGATTTGCTGTCTTTGCATCATGTAGAGCAACACCATTCTTTAATGCACTTTTTAAGGGAACATAAATAAATGGATTGCTCCCCACTCCTATTCACTGCCAGTCTTCAAAAGTGAAATTGGTCAGTCAAAACGGACTATTATATATATATTTGGCCACACAAATCCCACTACAGTATCTTACTACAAAGCAGATTTTAAACAATGCTTAAAAGGTTCAAGAAACATTATCTGCTAACTATGAGCTCCATCAGTGAGGCCAGTGTGGTCTCACCAGCTCTCTTCCCATACAGGTTAGTTCTATCAATATGCTTCTCTGTGGCTGGAAAGATTTCCTAAATACCTTTGAATCAAACAAATAGATGAGAGATCTTGTTACCTACCATACTTTTAAAGAGCCTAGCTTTTAGGGCTGTTGAGTGATCTTGCAGATGTAATTTCAACAGTATAAATCACAATGGCAATCTGCACATGAAACCTGATACAAATGCTCATCATCTCTGATTGACCTTGGTCAAAGACGATATCCTAAATATCAGCTTTCCTTTGGAGTCTTGCAGGAAAACAAATGTCTTTCTACTGGTCCTGAGCTCATTAATATCATTAATTCATTGTTAATCCACTCTATATTAAAAGCAGTGTCATTAATATGCAATATTAGCTGTGCCATGAGCATAGTAAATCGCTATGTGCATCTGAAGGACTGTGTTGCAACCTTAGACGTAAACTGTTGTTTTCTCAAAGCAAAGCAAAGTTTGGTGAGAGATCTGTTATTAGGCTGACAGAGACGGGGAATAACAGCTTTTTCTATACCTTTAACAGCACTGGAAACCAGAAATTAGATCTGTGAAAAGTCTGTGGCAGGTGCTTTAATACAGGTATCTCTTCCTCACATTATATGATAGTTTGGATGCTATATTTGTATTCAAAACTGACATGCTTTCATCTTCCTACAGATTGCGCCCTGCTTGCTTTTTCAGTGTGGTGATTAGAGCATTACGTTGTATATTTAATATCCATAACAACCCTAGGAAAGGACACATCTCTACTGTGGAACTGGTTTGTCATTAAAGCAAGAGGCAGAAAGACTGTGGGTATTGTTCAGATGTGAGAGTTTGCAGCCAGCTACATGGCTTTGTATAAATAACAACATCTGCTTTTCCAGAATTCTCATCTGTTCAGGATGAAAACTGTCTATATAAAGAAATACGGATTCTTATGAAGACATATCTCCCCAATTAAAAAAAAAAAAAAAAAAGCAAGCGGACACAACAAACAAACCCGTCTATATAAAGAAATACGGATTCTTATGAAGACATATCTCCCCAATTAAAAAAAAAAAAAAAAAAAGCAAGCGAACAAACCAAACAAAGCCCAAACCAACCAACTGAACAAAAAAGCAAGGACATTTCTAAATTCTATCACTGTTAGTGGAGACAATTATTACATAGATTAAAACAAATCATACTTCATAAGCAGAGAGGCAAATAAGCAGAAAGGGAAATGAGCACAGAAGCAAAATGCAGATCTGAGACTAAGTTAGGCCTCACATTGAGATCAAAGTGACAGAAGCAACATTGATCTATCTAAGGAGTTCAATGGTGCACATTGTCAAAAAAGAATACACTTGCTTACCTATACCGTGCATGAAAAACTGTGTCTGAAAATTCTCTGGAAATCAAAGTTATTTCATTAGGCTGATGTTTTCTTATTCATTGTCCACAGCACTACTTTGGATAGTGGAAACAGGGAAAAAAAGAAACCCCAAACTCATTTGAGGGTCTGTGTAAGTTTGGAGACTTAGACACTAACTGCTGACTGCCATGTCATCTGTTTTGGGGATAGTCCATGTGGTGGAACCGATATCCCCTGTGAGACACCTGGATTTCATGTACCTGGCCTGCACATGCTGAGTGAGCAATTGCCTGGCCGATGAGAAATGCTGTGGACGTCTCCTTGTAACACTTAAGAATCCCTAAGAATGCTTGAAGCCTTCAGGCTGAAGGAGACTTCCTCCCATGTTCTCCAGTGTCTTTCAAAATGCTCATACTCCCTCATCTCCTTAAAGGTCTAAGTAACATAATAGTATCTTTGAAAACAATCTATCAGCAGCAACCATGGTGCTACTCTGCTTCTTATTTTTCACACCACTAGTCCACCTTTTTATATTGCTTACACTGAAGCTGCTTTACTTAACAGAAAATAATTTAAGATTCACTGTGCCAGAAACAGAAGGAAACTGAGCAGGGCCATGAAGCACTCTGATCAGAACACTCACTGGGCACCAGGCTGTCACAATGACCTGGTTTGTTCTTACTGCAGCCTTCAAGAGATCAGAGATCTATTCCAGATGAGAGTCTTCAACTGATGCAGGTTGCAAAAGCATCTAAGACCAAGAGCCAGGCAGAAGTAGTACAGCTGAGTCCTTGTAACACAGAAATTCCTGAATATCCGTACTCAAGATTCTAAAAACAAACTAACGTATTTCTAAATGTTATGGGTTCCCAGCTATTAGTCTAGGAAGTGTTGTTTCTCAGCTATTTATAATAAACATAGGGCAGTTTCCACTTCAGAACTGCAGCTTTCCTCACTAGCGGCCTGCAGTCCTTTCCTGATCCTCTAGATGGAAGACACTCCAAGATTCAAAACACTGTTAATCCATCTACATTGTGTGACATGGATGATACACGGGGAAAGCTTTTCCTGTTCCCCAGCTCTCACCCTCAGTTTTACCCTCATGGGCCCACAAGATTCTACTTTATACTGAGTCAGATTAAGCAAAACAAAACAAAACAGGTCTTCTGCTGAGACAACACCTCTTTCTGTTTGTTAAGCCTGCCCAAGTAATTTTCCATTCTTTTCTTTTGATTTGAAGGATAGCCACTGTGATTGTCTGATCTCCATACATAGTCTCTGTTGCCTCTTACTGTGCATTGGCTTTTAGAAAAAGGCTGCAAGTGTTGAGAAACTGTCTTAAAGAAATTTATGATATAACTAATAATTATAAAGAATGAAAAAGTTGCTATTCTAGTCTGTAACATACACTGGAACATTCATCTAAAAATCTCAATTACTGCTGATTATTGGCTTGATGAAAATTTCAAAGGACAGCAAGGTCTGATGCACCTCATCCGCTGCAGTTGTGCATTCTGCTTCCATATGCCAGTCATTAGTTCCATTTCACTTCTACCCAGGACAGGGCGATGCAAGCTAATCTATGTCATCATGTGATGTACTTCAAAATGACAGCTCTCTTCTATGAGAAACTGATAAAAATTGCAGCCATGAAGAAAGAAGCAAAGGGAAGGATACTTAAAGCCAGTGGATTTCTCAGAACTTTGGCAAGGTGCCCACTGATAGCAAACAGGCACCAACACGCATAAGAAACAGCTGACAACACCAGTTAAACCAGAAAGGCTCCACAGGAATCAGTCACTGAAAGCCATGACGGCTTACGAGATCCTCTGGTGGGAATTTTTAGACAAAAGACCCAAACGGCTTGCAATGTTCTCATTATCTGCAAAACAAAGTGTGTTAATAACTATGCTAAAACTCTGCCTGTTTCTGAAGTCAGTATGCTGTGGACCTTTCTTATTTTCACCACTGCAAGTTGGAAAACTATTAACAGGCAAGAAAGCTGGGCTGGGCACAAGAGGTGGCTTAACACACAGAACACATCAGACAAACTCATTTTAATTCTCTCTTGATTTCTTGCAAGAAACTTCTCCTATAAATCCATAATCACGTTATCATATAAGGGGCATTAAATAAACTGCATATTACATTCAAATTAAAGATAAATGATTCATCATTATGGACTTATTTTAAATAGAGTCAACAATTTATTGTAACTTGGGTCCTACTGTAACATTAAAATAAAAATGTTGCATGTGAAAACAAATAGGTATGACCTGTAGGTGTATTGCCCCAAAAAAACTTAGGGAGAGACGTGACTCATTGTGAAGAAATTTATGAGTAACTAAGATACACACCTCAGTTACGTTTAGGCTTCATCTAAAGACTATTCATGTCAGTGGTAGATTTTGCTGATTTTTAGGAGCCTGATGTAAATAGGTCACATTCAAATCTGGCATTTTAACCTCTTCAAAGCAAAGTAAGTTATCCAAATATAATATAAGAAGGATACTCATATCTATTATCAGTATTGAAAGTATCATTCATAAGAAAGAAATACACTACAGTAAATCCATAATCTGAGCACAAAATGTGGGTTACAAATCTCTTTTAGCAATTTCCTCAGTGGTCTTTAACTAGCTCACATGATGTGATAGATAAACCAAACAAAAACAATGCACACACTCTCTATTCCTGAATACGTAAAAACGACTAGCAGGACATAAGCTCCCCCACAAACCATTAGAAGTTGAAGGTTGTGCCATTTGTCAGTGGAAAGGTCATTTCACTAACATTTGGAATCATGTCTCATGATCTGACATATGACTTAACATCAAAATGACTTGAGCATATTAATGTAGCAATTTTTTTTTCTCCAGACTAGTACAAAGATTGATGATGTGGGTCCAGCTGATGCCACCCTCCTATACATATCAGATAAAGAGACTAGAAAAATAAGCAGGCAAATTATTTTCTAGACATTCTTCTCCGAATGTGGAAATTTATAAATCCAGAAACATTTGCCATCCTTCTCCCTCCCTTTAGGGAAATATACAGGGTTCATCGGATGCTGTGGAGATGAGAAGGAAAGGAATTAAAAATATATAATACCACACTCTTCGCTCTCTGTCATGGCACTCACATAACATGAATGTCAGTTTCCTGGATTAAAGCAAGAGGCGGATGTTTCAAATGATCTGCAGTGTATCCTACACAGCTCAGAATATACTGGTTCTCTTACAGAACAACAGAATTATATAATTGTTTTGGCTGGAAGACACCTTCAAGATCATCATGTCCAACCATTAATCTAGCACTGCTCAGTCATCACTAAATCACAAAGCACCACATCTACACATCTTTTAAATACCTCCAGGGATGGAGACTCCACCACTGCCCTGGGCAACCTGTTCCAGGACTTGACAAACCTTTTGATGATGAAATTCTTCCTAATATCCAGCCTAAACCTCCCCTGGCACAACTTGAGGACATTTCCTTCTCATCCTGTCGCTTGTTACATTGAAGAACAGACCGACCCCCATCTCACCACAACCTCCTTTCAGGTAGCTGTAGAGTTGTAGTCTCCCTTTGGCGGAGTCCCCATCCCTGGAGGTATTTAAAAGATATGTAGATATGATGCTTTGTGACATGATTTAGTGATGACTTCTATGATTCTAAGCTGAAGTGCCCTATGAAAACAAGGGCTAGTGACTGTGAGTAAGACTTCTCCCAGCTGCTTATATAATATTTTGTCTGCCTTTTGATCCTGGTTGGTGGTCCATAACAGACTCCCACCATAATACCTGCCTTATTGGTCTTCCCCCTGATTCTAAGCCATAAACACTCAACCTTACTGTCACCATCATTAAGCTCAAGACAATCAAAACACTCCCTGACACACATATAGGTCTACCCCAACAACTCTCCTTCCTTGACTATCCTTTCTGAAGATTCTTAGCTCCAAGTAGTTTCCATGGATCATTTTATCACACGCTGGCCACTCCATCTTTTGGAACAATTCCTGATAACACAATAGAAAGCCAGTGCTGCTGGTCTGCCCTCCACTCCGGTTAATAACTTTTGAAATTCTTGTAATGGGATATAATTGCTGCTATATTTTGACAGTAATCATTCCCTGTGTGTCTACTGATAATTGCTTCCTTCACGATCCAAGGACAGTTAATGAGCAATAATAATGCTAGTTGTTGGCTTTAGTTTTCTTCTAAAAAAAAAAAAAATCTTTCTTTAATGATTAATACTGTTGATTCCTTCTGATGTCATTTGTTCATAACAAAAACTAACCTGTATGTAAGCTAACAGCTTGTCCTTCAGGTAATGTGGAGGATTTAATTTATGGGCAGTGCTTTCTAGAACATTACTTCATTCACCCGCCTACATACCTGTTCTGAGCAAGGCAGGAAAGACATTATCTCAATCTATCCAGGAAACTAAATTGTGATTATGTCAGTTTGTTAAGACTACTGGTTTGTGGGTGTTGCTTGCATGTAATACTTCCCCCTCCCTGTTGCTAGAAAGCAGTTTGGCTGACTTTGCTAAGGTTTTGATTCACTGTAATAAAGATACATTTTATTTAACAGAAGCCCCAATCTACAAACACTTCACAAAATGAACACACACAATAAGCCTGAAGCACTTACACTGAAAAAAAAAAAGAGTTTTACTTGATGGAAGTAACATGAGATTCAGTGGGTAGGTCCCATTCCTTACTGCATAATAGTCAACAAAACTGCTCCGGCAGTTCAAATGACAGGAGCAAGCTCCCCCCCCCCAAAAAAAAGAAATTGACATTTACAAGGAAGTGTGTGTGCATGCGTGTGCACACAAACAATACACACACACGCACTCTCTCTCTCTCTCTCACACGGTGTTTTTGTGCCTCCTTTTAAATGAACAGTACACATTGAAACTTTTTCACGGGCACACCCTTGCCGTGGGAAAAGAGCTTTCGTGCCCTTGTGAGGTTGAGAGCTGTGCTGGTGGTGGCATGTGCCTCCGGTGGGGTCTCCCAAGCCAGACAGGTCTCAGTTGAAGGGTCAGACAAAGTGTGTCCACGGGCAGGATGGGCTCACTAGCCTTCGGGCAGCCATCCTAGGAGAAGGACAACTCTGACTCCAAACCCGGGCAGACGGAGCTTGTTTAGCCCTGTAAGGCATCCATCATCTAAGAGAAGGATCTGAACAGAAATGTGCTGGCTGAGATCATTGTGAGGTCAGTCCCAATGATCTTTGGAAGATCATGGTAAATGGGAGAGGTGCTTGAGGACTGCAGGAAAGCAAATGTCACACCTGTCTTCAAAAATGGCAAGACAGAGGACCCAGGGAAGAATCAGCTTCACCTCAATCCCTGGGAAGATGATGAAATAACTAATTACAGAAAACATTTCCTGGCACATGAAGGACAAGAAAGTTATCAGAATGTTTGGCTTGGTAGGTGAGAGGAGAGCAGTAGATAGTCTATTTTGATTTCAGGAAGGCTTTCAGCACCGTCTCCCATAATATCTTCACAGAGAAGATGATGAATTACGAGCTGGATGAGCAGACAGTGAGGTGGACTGAAAACTGGATGAACCACTGGACCCAAAGGGCATCAATGATCAGTGGCACAAAGTCTAACTGGAGGCTAGCAACTAATGGTGTACCCCAGGGGTCAATACTGGGCCCCATTCTGATCAACATCTTCATTAATGATGTGGATTCTGGGACAGAGCACACGCTCAGCAACTTTCTTGATGATACAAAACTGGAAGAAGCTGTTGGTACACTTAAGGGCTGTGCTGCCATCCAGAGCAACCTCAAGTGACTGGAGAAATTGGCTGACAAGTTCAACAAGGGGAAGTGCAAAGTCCTGCACCTGAAGAGGAACAATCTCATATAATAACTGATGTAGGGTGGGAGACATGAGGCTGGGAAGCAGCGGTGCAGAAAGGTGCTCCTGGTGGACACCAAGATGATCATGCATCAGCAATGTGCCCTTGTAGCAAAGGAGGTATCCTGGGCCGTATTAGAGAAAAAGTAGTTCCAGCAGGTTGAGCAAGGTGATCCTTCCCTTCTGCTCACCACTAATGAGGTCACACCTGGAGTACTGGGTACAGTTCTGGGTTCCTCAGTTCAAGAGAGATATCAATACAATAGAGTTTAGTAAAGGGCCACAAAGATGACTAGGAGACTGAAACACCTCTCCTGTGAGGAAAGGCTGAGAGATCTGGTACTGTTGAGCCTGGAGAAGAGAAGGCTCAGGGGGAACCCAGCCATGTGTACAAACGCCTGAAGGGAAGATGCGACAATAAGGGAGCCAGGCTCTTTTCAGTGGTGTGTGGTGGCAAGCCCAGAGGCACTGGGCATAAACTAAAACACAGCAGATTCCCTCTGAACATCAAGGAACATATTTTCCACTGTGAGGGGGGCTGTGCATTGGTACAGTTTGCCCACAGAGGCGGTCGGCTCTCCCTCCTCGGAGGTATAGAAAACCATCTGGACATGGTCCTGAGCAACTGGCTCTAAGTGGCCCTGTTTGAGCAGGGGTTCTGACCAGGTGACCTTCAGAGGTCCCTTCCAGCCTCAACCATTCTGTGCTTTGTAGTGGGATAACTACTACTACTTTTTTCCCAAGCTCGTGCGAACTTGCTAGCTGTACAGAAATGTCAGTAAAAAAAGCCAAGGCAAGCAGTACTCCTTTCCTAACAACATGAATCCTCTTAGCAGACCATAATATCCAAGTTTTTGCTTTTTTCCTCATTTTCTCTTTCCTGTTATTTTTATTCTCCCAAAAAATCGTAAGGAAAACATGATTCATGCAACAACAGATGGTGACAAAACCCCTCTCTCTACACAGGAATGTAAGTGATGTCAGTAGTCATTCATCTCAGCTTAACAGGCTACATTCAGTGCTTCAGTGGGGTAAGGATGAGGATCCATTCCATATAAATTATTGACTTTATGTAAGTCACAGCTATATACTGAATATATACACCAAAGATAACTACAACCCTGGGACAAGATTTTCTAAAATAAGTAGTGAATTTTCATGTCCATCTTCATAAAATTTAAGCATGACCAGATATTCAAAACATTGGTGAGGGGAGGAGGTGGTGTTTAAAGTTTCTTAAAATGTTCCACATTGGGGAAAAAAGAAAATGTTCAGGTTCAAATTTACAATAAGTATTTAAAACACTTGGCCAAATAGGCCACTGTGATGTCATTTTAGAAACACACATAATCCAGTTTTTCACTTATCAGAAAAATGTTTTACCTTGGATCGTTCAATTCCTGCTTTTGGTAGATTTTTCTTCATGGAATATTCTAATTATTTCCACACTTAGTTCTTAATAGTATTTACATTTGATAGCACCATAGTGGCTTACCCTGGGAATGGGACTTCTCCCAAGAGGGCATTTTGGAAATGCTCAACAAATTTGTGTTTCTCACTCAAAATCAAAGAGCCATGTTCTTCAGTGCAGCTTTATTATCCCTAATAAACAGGTTTAGCTACAGCAAGGATCTGATTCCTGTGCAGCATGACTACAAACTACTGGAAGGCAAACAGGCAGGAGTAACTAAAAGTTATGAGTCTTTGATCTATAGAGCTAGTATCAAAATTTGACTTACAATTATATAAAGACCTGTGTTTGCTCAGACTTGCCCTGTTAAGACTGTGCAACATCATCCTAGAAACACCATTAGTGGCAACCACCTAGCAATGAAGGGTGTTTTGTTTCTTACAGAACTTTCTCTTTTGATTTTGAAAGAACCCAGGGAAAGCCAAAAGCATCTTTAATTCTGTACATTTTTATAACAATGTAATCTTAGTTTTAACTACGTCCATAAATATCTTCAATTGTATGCAGAGCTTGAGAATCTGAGTTATTACCTAAAGATATCATGAGAGATTGACCATTATGTGTGACCTGATTACACTTCCACATGTGCTTAATTTTACATATGTGAGAGTAGTCCTACTGTAGTAAAATGAGCACTTTTCAACACAGATTTAACCACATGCAGAAGCAAATTATTATTTTTCATTTCCTTATAGGTCATTTTATTTCATTATTGATTCCCAGCTTTGGCAAATGTTCATAAATGTCCTTGTATGTGCTATCTGCCTGAAATAATCACACAGCATCTAAAAGAATGATCTCTAAACTGACTACTGTTAAATGGAGTTACTTGGCTTTCTAATAGCCCATAGTGAATTTCAAAACATATTACCATACTGACACTTGCTTATCTAAAACAAACAAACAAACAACCCCCCCCCCCAAACTACTATTTGCACAGGATAGAGAGCGAACACGAACAAGCACTGAAACAAGAGAAGTGAGGAACATATCAATTGCAGTGAAAATCTAAAATGCTGATCAAGAAATAGCGCAACTGCCTTTTTCTAGCTATAGACGCCGCATTACAGACCAGACCTACTTGATGCTCTATAGAATATGCTTATGCATTAGAAGACTGTGTTCATTCTGAGGAATTTAGTCTTAACAAGGAAGGGAAAGAATGTGAGTGAGAGGTGCATGTATTTGCCCTCTCTTACATGCATCCCCTCTGAATAGCGCCCCAGTTCCCAAACACTGCTCCATAGAGATAGAAAGCACAGCATTAGTTATTATAAGGTATCTTCAAAATATATCTGGTGATCTATACTAGCTTTCACTGCTGATTAGATTGTGAAAAACAATCCATGAAAGTGGATGGATGAGAACCCTAGAGCAATTGTAATAGGAATCACTGCTCTGCAATTTCACTAAAATGGTAACTAAGAGTAGATCACTCATTTGACTGCTGGAGTAAGAATTCCCTGCAGTGAATATAGAGAAAGCAGTATTAATTTCAGTATGTTTCATAAATACTTACTATATACAGCAGCATGAAAATAATCTGTTTGAGGTTTTCAACAAAAATTATTTGTACAAAGAGATCCACAAAACACCACAGTAAGTTTTTAACTACTTTGTCTTCATCAAAAGAAAAAACCACAACACACAAAATTAGTTAACCAGACTCATAGTGTTTTGATGGAAATTGTAAACTAAACCAAAACTTTCTTCTTTAACAGTATGTCATGTACAGAAACAGCCAGTCTGCAGTGAGAAATGTTTGAGAAAAATATTTATTCATCTCTAAGTCTGAATAGAGGCTAACACAGATCTCATTGCCCATGCAGCACACCAAAGAAGGGGCTAGTCACTTTATTCTGCTGTCAGCGGTGGCATACAAGGGACACGCTTGGGGTAACTTCTAACCTGTGTTGGAAATTACTAGATACTCTGGAGATTAATCCAGATGATGGAAGGATAATCTTCTGTCTTCACACATCTGCATATCCACCTGCACAGCCTCTCAAGACCAGACACATTACTGACAAATGCCATAATAATTCTTTTTTTTGCTTTACCCTTTATAGCACTTTCATGCCTGATGAACTGCCTATGGCAAGTAGGAAGATTATTTCTATATAAGCAACTAGTCAGAGCTGACTTATTTCATGGACATTTGCCATTTTTCATCAGAACCACCAGAATGCTCATAAATCTTAACAGCATAGACCCAGCTATTTTTGTATATGTCATTGGGGCATACAGATTATCAATGGAATAAACCACCATAGATTATTTTGATCATTAATAAAAGTCAAAATTAATATAGAAGCCAAACAAATTTCTAACATCACTGTTTGTTCAGCCATTCCACTCAGCCAGAACTGACATATAACCTGGAAAGACAAACGGTTACCAAAATGCACATTTCTAAAATTTTCCAAATACTTTTAGGACTCTTCAATGTGGAAAAATACAGCCAGCAATTCAAAATCAGTATGCTTTAATTCCAGCCATATAGAAAATATTAGTAAATGTTGTTTTTCCTCTCGAAACACCTTTACAGATCATTAATGAATGATTTCTTCAGGTTCTCAATCTTTAGCTGCATACAGTCACCACTTGTAAAAATTTCTTCTCTCATGTATGTGTACAAATTTAACTACAGCTGAGATTTCCAATGCAGCTTGACATAGCTATTGAAATTCAATGGAAGCTAGACATCTGAGCTCTGAAGCTAGCTTGGTTAACCCCAACCTAGAAATCTAAATTCAGGAACTAAAATTTGGAAACTCTTCTTATACTCTCTAAAGAAAAAACATTCCACATTTGTAGACCTGTGGGCTGACTTTCTCTATTTATTAGTTTTTATTAATTTTTCCACCACCAAACAAAAGGAAAGCTTTCCAGCAGACAACACAATATTGATCTGTAGTAATAGTGTAATCCTAAGCCACACTGCAACAACTTGTGGTGACACCATGCCTTAAATAAAGCACAGAGCCCACTTCCTTTCAGTCTATGTCAAAGCATTAGAGGCAGATTAGATTCACTGGGGAAAAAAGTTTCTAAACAAAGGAAAACCAAAAATTCTGTTTGATAATAAACTATACTAAACATCAGCACTAGATGGCTTTTTCTTCCCTTGTTTCTGTGATGAAAAACAAGAGCACTACCAGAAGCCATGCACAGTCAGTAACAGTATTACAAAAGGCAAAATTATTAATTTTAAGACAGAATTACCTTTAAGATATTTAGTGGCAAAGAACATACTTTAAAATTATAAAGGCAGTGCTTACCAAAAATAGCTTTACATGGTCTTCTAAATAAAGACATGAAACTAGCTGATACGCAGACACACCCACATTCTTCCACATCATGTTTCATTTTCCTAAATAAAAGGTAAGCTTCTAATTCTAATTGCTGTAAACAAACAAACCAAACAAAAATATCCTTTAGGATCATGACTGTCTTATTCAGTGCAG
>NW_010431879.1:19294-19894 GCF_000710305.1 Buceros rhinoceros silvestris
AATGCAACTGCACAAATTTTCAAAGATCCTTTCAGAAAGATCTCAGAGTTCTGAGATCTCAATTGCCCTATTTCAATGGGTGCTAAATCAGAATATTTTCATCAGAATACAAGAGAAGAGAGGAAATACCATATTACAAAGTTCAACTGCAGCATTTCTCAAAGTGTAAAGGACTGAGGAAGAAGTAAAAGGATTAAACAGAGGACACAGAAAATACATTTATGGCAACCTCACACTCTAGCACTTGAATCACCTTGTGAGTATAATGACCCATCCTTAGGAGAAAGAGAGAGAGAAAAAAAATGAGAGAAAAGATAAGAGAGAAAAAATAGCAAGTTCATGATTTTCCATGTCTTGAGTTCAGATCATCTGAAAGTAAACACAATGCCCTTCACCACCTGTTTATCCTTTACTTGCCAGCTTTAACCGAAGTGGCAGAGAGCAGTGGGAAGTTGTAACATTATCAGTCACATCAAAGAAAGCTCAGTCTGAAACTACTACTATAGATATTCTTCTCAATCTCTTTAAATGTTGGTATTTGCTACTCAGAACCCCTACTTGAAAGAGCATGGTGGGTCAAGGGGGGGGGGGGGGGGGGGG
>NW_010431879.1:19987-26665 GCF_000710305.1 Buceros rhinoceros silvestris
CACCCCTTCCCCCCCCAAAAAAACCCACTCAAAAAAAAAAAATCTTGAAACTGTGTACAATCCAACTTTGAATCCGTAACTTGCCACTTTTCCTATTTAAAAAAAGAAAGAAAAATGCTTTGGTTCTCAGGATAAGGTGGAACAGAAACTGAGTACTGAGGTATACTAAATGAAGAGGATTCAAAGCATCAATGCTAGGACTTTCCTCAACCTACCATTAACACCTCACTGCAGCATTGATAGAGAACTCCAAAGCTGCTGTTTATCAAAAAGCTTCCTGAAAAGAAAGCCAAGGTGTATTTCTATGGCTGAAATTTTCACGTAGGGAACTCACTGTGTCAACAGCATATTCTAGATTACAAAGACTGACTTTACAGGTGTAGCACTACGTTCTCACCACCTACAGAAATCAGTTCTTAAACTGATTTTAAGATAATTCATTTTAAGTTTAAATGAGAAATGATCCTGTAACAGATAATTTGGACTTTATATCTCTACATTCTGTTTGTTTTGGATATTGATTCATACAAATAGTGAGTGTTGGACACAGAACTAGAAAGTCACCTATAATTTGAATCACGGTTTTACATTAACCACAGTGTTCTACTGTTCTACATCTTTAAATGTGAAAAATACATATCTCTACATTCCCTGGCTGGAAAAAGAAAATCTGAGTAATTCGGTATATGGAACAGTTTTCAAAATATACCTATTAAGGTATACATTAAGTTGACAATAATGTTGTGGCTCAACTAACACCTAATTGATGTCCATTGCTAAAGAATTTTTTAAGTTTAGTTCATACAGTGCAGAAGACTGATATTCTGGACCTTAATACTGCCGAAGTTTTGGGACAAAAGACTTTTTTTTTTCTGTTATCACACAGATTTAAAAACTTCAAGCAAGCATCTTAGCTGGAATCCTAATTAAATACAATACAACATACACTGGAGCTCTGACATTTAACAAAATTTCATAGCTCTAGGGACCTAGTCTTGAACAAGAGTTTGAAATATGAATGAATTCGCAATTCCAACAACACTTAAGATGAGCTCAAGATTAAAAATACGATTTTGAGGGTGGACAACTGAAAAAATATGAGTAGGTTAAAACACTCAGAGGCAGTAGCACAACAAAAACCTGTTGGAAAAGTTAAGCGATGCTTTTTCCTGTACTGTTCTTAATTATCATTGTACAATGAATGTGCTAACAAAAATAATGATAGAATAATCAAATACTAGGATGAAAAAGAACTCCAAGATATATCATGTGAATGATAAAATACATGGGGAACAGAAGAAGGAAGAAAAAAGCACAAGTTTGGTGGTGTTCTTTTTTTTTTTCCCCATAAAGGTTTTGAATGACCAAAGTACCTGGAATAGAATCATAGAATAACCTGGTTGGAAGAAACCTTTAAGATCAAGTCCAACCAAGACCGAATCGCACTAAAAATAAAAACAAACCAAGGAAACAAAGGTATTAAATACTAAGAAAACTTTCACCATCTCAGAGAACTGAAAAAGGATAGGCAAGAAATTCTTACTGGTCTCTGAGATGAGCCAAATCAAATTTCAAGACATTTGAGAGATTTTTCCCCCCTCAACTCATGAAACTGGGAAGAAGAATTTTCTTGGAACTATATTTCAGAATGACTTAAAATCTTCTAAGAGCATGCAAGAAGTTTATTACCTTGAATGTGTCTTATGAAACATTCTGGAGGCTGAAACAGTCACACCTTTTCTTCAGAAGAGTTCGGTTCATGGCTGGTGTATCTCCTATGCTTTTATCTTTCCGGCAGTTCTCCTCTGAATTTTCTCTTTAGTTTCAGATGAGGTTTCATTGCCTGCTCTGACACTACTTCACTGCCTTTAGTTAGGGAAAATCAAGTCCTCATTATGAAGCAACTTCCTTTATTTTCATACCTGTCTTGACCTGTTTTCTCTTGTCAGTGAAGGAAAGATTTAGCTACTTCTGCTATTTCAGAGCACGCAGCCAGGAATATCAACATTTCTCTGATTTCAAAAAGGGGAAGACTATATTTGTATTTACCTGGGTATGATTGTGGAGAACCAGTGTATCTTCTAGAGCATAGCCTATTTGAGACCCTAATTTTTAAATGCATCACAGAAAAAAAGAGCATATGTGCTTAAACCCTCAGACTAGGGTAATTCAAGGAGTTTCAACAGTTGTGATCTGAGATGCAAGTTTCTGCATTTTGCTCATAAAGGATGTCAAAACCTCTAACATTTACAGGCGTGTATTTGGGTTTTCTTCTGCAAAACACAACCATGTGCAAGGAACATGGGATTTTAGAATATAACATATTGTGCTGGTTTCCAGAACGGTTCACTGTCAGTGCTGTCTTGAAGAACTTGTAAAAAGGTTAGCTTATGTCCTGGCAGCACCAGTCTCTTCTCCCTCTGAAGCATATAGGTAGCTTCCATCAAATTAAAGAACAAGATTTTCAGAAGGGCCATTGGTCAAAGCTTGTGAGGTAAGGAAATTTACTGATGTATTTTTAAACTATTTTAATGGTCCTCTCAGTTTTTTATCACCCTGGAAATCATGTGAAGCTTTCCCATTCAAAAAATGGTATTTCACAGTGAAGTACACTTAGGATAGAACAAAACCTGCTCACCACATGTGAAAAGTATCCCATCTAATCATAAAGTGTGGTTGGTAAGTTCAGTCTCCCCCATGATGCTTGCCAAAAGGTTTCAAATCTCACTTCTGAATGTGTGTGAAAAGATCTACTATCCTTAAACAATGGAGAGAAAAGAAGAGCCTTAGGGGAAAAGAAATAAATTATGCATGGCTTATAATAGAGAGAGAAGACTATCTGTGACACAAGCCACCCATTCTTTAATCTTTCCCAGACTGGTGTAAATAATAACTAGAAAACAAAGGGCAAGTTACAGTATACAAAAATTTCCTATCTGATTTGAACTGCCCCTCTGAAAATTGATAGTATTGATTTTGTAAGAAATCCAGCAGAAAATATCTGTTATGCTTCTGGGATAGAGATCAATGCAGGTACCACAAATCACTTCAATAATCAGAAGTGAGAGATTTTTCTTTGAATACTATTTATCCTCCTTAATGAAACACTTTCACACAATATATTTATCATGCTGTTACATTCAAAGACCAGAGACAGATAAAAGCACTTTATTCTAGCAAAACTTTTCTCGCTTATATTCCATCAGCCCACTACTATTATATTGTTAGCCTGCTCCAGTTAGTGACAGCTGAAATAGCATAGCAGTATTCAGACTGGTAAACATACAAAAAGCAAATTATTTAGTTGCTAAAGGAGCTGTTCTGAACAACAGACAGAAATGAATACATTCTCTGCAACATGGTGGGCAAAATTTAAAGATATCCAGTGGCTATTATTTGTATATTTAAAATTTTCTTCCTGTCCCCAAAGCAAATGACATGACAAAGTTTTAAAATACACTTATGTCCCTTCACTTATCGCAAGAAGAGAACTGCCGCATGCCATGTAATAAAGCTCTGAGCTGGGGAAGCCCGCGGAGCTCAGCACCAGACACACCTATTCACTCAGGTTTGAAAACATTGCAGTTATATTCTCCAGCTGCTCCTCAGGTGCTTTGGAGCTAGTCACAGCTCTTTATAGAGAGCAAGCCAGCACTGGTAGATTAGCGTACCTAATGTGAACGCTTCCGCTTAATCAATGAATTAATGTCTGCACTGAAGAAGAGAGGATTAACATGACCACTATTACAGGTGAGGAACCAGACTTATGAATGTCTGAATATTCAACCAAATCTCTGTTTCCCTTGTAAATCCATCCAGATATGCCAATATCTTAAAAATAAAAACTTAAATCCTTCCTAACCATGAAAAAGTAAAATAAAATAGAAATCAATGTTCACTGGTTTGGAATTTTTCTACTTAGGACCAACAGTAAAGTCACAACTAATACAACTCTCCCACAGCAACTCCACACCACCATGCAGGGGATTAACTCATCAGATTTAGACTTCCACTGGTCACCAGATGAGGGGCATATGATGCATATAATATGACAGATTGCTTTTTCAATGCATTGAAAAACTAAGACACTTATCTTTAAGAATTAAAAAATAGTTGTGAGTTAGGTTTTAGAGAGCTTCCATTTGAATCACTTAGATTTACTTAAAAGATCGAACCACAAACTACTGGGACCTAACAGAACTGAGAGTAGTTCAGACATAAGCCTCTTAAGAAACCAAATTAAATTCTTCAAAATAACAGGCACAATACCTAAGCTTTTAAGAGGAGGCAGAACCACAGTAGTGCATGTATTATGGCTGCTTCTTTCTGTCTGCTTACAACCCAAACCCTCTGGTATCAGTATCTCTGTGTTCTTAACCAGTGAAGACATTACACAAATGCCTTCAAAGAGCAAAATCTGTGTGACCTAGTCTTACTAGTAATTTTCAGTGCTTTAGTTAATATACACTACTTTAAGAATTAAGGGGAAAATTAATTCTGGGAATTTTAGGCTATTGGACAATATTGGTTTGCAGGAGGTGTAACTTAGTTTATCTATACATAGCAAAAACTTTATCACCAGAGAAAATGTATTCATGTTCAGTCAGACTCTTTTATCTGTTTCTGAAATCTGGACATCCAATACACTTCTCACACATTCTATATGTAAGTGTATCTTTGAAGAAAAAAAAAAAACAACAAACCCACATTCACAATCACTCTGCTATTCACTTTCTTAATTCTGAAAAGTCCAGAAAGACTCATTATTCAACAAACCTCTAAGAGATTATTTTTCCACTTGCACTAGGTGTGCAAGTGCTAATGAAAGAAAGTTAAACACAAAACTAGTGCTTGTGCAGACTGAATGAAGCGAAACGTATGGATACTGTGGAGTATCACACTTTTGCTATTCACAATTGAGGGGTCAAAACTTTTGACTATAGACCTGGACTGTCAAACCAAAATTGAACAAAGATTATAGTATACAGTCTCAAAACAGTACCTTGAAGACCTAAGCATTACATATTAATAAAAAAAGAAATATTTGAGCAGTAATCAAAACTGTACTTTAAAATTTCTGCATTTCCCTGCATACTTTTCAAACTAGCTTGAGAGAAATGCTGTGGCTTGACATTTGGTATCATGATGCACAAAGAAAGAATAAATCACAAGACCCTGAAGACAAAGTGCCACAAGGAGAGTTTTAGGCACTGCAGTTTTTTGGACAGATAGGCAACACACCACTTATTTCACGGGACTACTCCTCTCTGCTGAGCAGCATCCTTGGAGAAGAATATTAACTGTAACTTTATCACAAGTAAAGAGGAAAGGATTGTGAAAAGACCATTTGGTATAAAATTTCTACTAGCTTGTAAAAAAAATAGTTATTCTAGAAGCCTGCCCTTATAGCTGAAAATGTGGAGCCAGGAATGTATCTGATCAGTTCAACTATGGACAAATCTTAAGCTAGGTAATTTCAAATCTGGGTAATTCTGAAATGTGTAGTTCACCTGCTAACCCTGAAAGAAACACTTTCAATTGCCCAAACTGGGCCCAAATTCCATTTGTAAGTATCAATTTCCCTAGCATGGGTATACAAAATTACAACCTTGGATAATAAAGTGTAAAAAGATTTTTTTTTCCTCAAAATGTGACTAGATAAAATCTTATTAAGTCAAAGGAACACAGAAACTCAAGCTATTAAGTTAATCAAACAAAAATTAAAGAAACAAAAGAAGTTTCAATTCCCCTAATAAAAATAGTTACATGGTATACTCCAGGTAGATGGGTTTATTTTTTGTTAAAAAAAACCCAAACCCAAAAAACAAAACAGAGAAAAAAAGGCAACCCCCCCCCCCCCCCCGCAAACAAAAACAACCCCAACCAACCAGTCAAAAAAGTCCCACAATAAACAAACACAATTGAAGAGCATCAGCTGGGTGCACTGGAATGGCTCTTTATAAATTGGCTTAATTTTAATCCTTCTTTTATGTCAGTACTATGATATGGAATAAAGCTGTTTTATTACATATTTCCATCATTACTATCCCTTTGGTATTTGATACATTAATATTTTTAATTACAAGTTTCTGAGCAGAAGTATTTGCCTTGAACTTACAGCTGCTGGAACACTCAAGGTAAATCTATCATGAATTAGTTTATTATTATTCTCACTACTTACTAGGGGCTTTATTTAAATCTAACCCACCTACTCTTAAAAAATAAGGAAAGCTATGCTTGTCTTCCTTTCATTTTCCCTTGTAGCTGAAGGAGAATGCTGCTCACTTTGAAGCTTCTAGGTGCTTCTAGACTGATTCCCTTAACTCTTAACTAATTATGATTTAATTCTCTGTTTAATTGAGTCAAGCATCTTGCATGAACCACTGAAACTAAACCATATGAGAAATTATGTGTGATTCAGCTCAATGTTGAAGGTCAAAACTCTGAGGCAGACCTGAATAATGCTGATATTTCTGAGACATGTTCGAGAAACCGTCTTACAGACTGGCAGAAACAAATTGTTAATATTTGCCAAGTTAACCATGTAAGTAATTTTCTGTGCGGAGTCTGAGGTCTTTGGAAGTTCTCCATTCTTGCTAGATAGTAGGGTCTATGGTGTCATGATTACCCCTGGTACCAACACAAGTAACAGTGGGTGGGTGGGTGGGTGGGGGGGTG
>NW_010431880.1:0-23914 GCF_000710305.1 Buceros rhinoceros silvestris
CGAGGTACATCGGTCCCTCGACCCTTAACACCCGCTTACAAATGATCTAGGCTAGAGACCTGCTGGTAACTGCAATTCTCTTCCTACTCTGGCCAGCAGCAGCTGAAAGGTTTCTTCCACCTTTTCTCAAAGACTCTCTGTGTAGGGAGACATTCCTGCACTGAGTTACACTCATGCTACATTAGACAGGTTTTTTTGAAAAGGATTTATTAGGATTTCTTTCACCTAACTTTGGTCACTAGATGTCTACATCCTAAGATAGTTATCCTCGGCATCCATTATAGCCAATGAAAGTCTAGTCAGTGGATTAGGATTCAGTTGCCTAAAGATAGGTATTCAGGGTCATTGGAAATCCTTTAAGCTATCTGGGACATCTGCAAAGGGCTGGCAAATATAACACAGAATTGACAGGAAATCCGTGCCTTTCTGCAGGGTTGGACAGAGGTCAGGCAGGTTGGCTGGAGAGCCTCAGATTGCACTCAGTCCTATGCTGCAGGAACTGAATCCTGCCCAATGGTGTCTTGAGAGCTATTCAGCTCATCATAAAGACGACACTTGGATCAGCCGAATAGTTTTGTAATTCTCAACTGTACCATCGAGATCTTCATGGATGACAATGGAACCTTAGACAACTAGACACGTTCAAAAACCTGCATTTAGACACCTAACTTTCTGTGTCTTCAATCTGGCACAAACTCCCACACATAACATTTAAAACTTCTTTTCTTCAGGGAGGGGAGCATGCAGATTGAAAAACAAATCTTATGTTACACAGCAGCTGACTACTGCTAAAAGAGAGATTTGCAAGCTCTACCTCTTGGCACTAGAGAGATGGTACTCATTCGAGATGAGTGTATGGGTGTTTGCCTTCATCAAACAGGCAGCCTGAAAGCAATATGCAAACAGAGTAGGACGGGAACATGTCACATAGAAGGGAAGTGAAGGAGGTAGTATCCATTTCAGTGCTGGACTCAGATTGGCTTATACTCAATGAAAATGCATCCCTGAGACACAGCTTCATGTATGTATTCAGCAAGTATAGACTAAGCACTGCCTAAGAAATTGGGAACTCCCTGTTTCCCCATGGGCTCTCAGTCCCAGCTTCTGCTCTGTCCCCTCCCCGGAGCTGGCAGAAGTGGTTGTGTGGCCATTTAAGGAACCACTGTAGGGAACTGATCTGTAGTAGAACTCAATGTAGAAAGAAACATTTTAATTTTAATTTGAGTGATTTGTCTGACCCAGTTCACAGCACAGCGGTAAGAATGTGAGTGCCAGTGTGAGGGGGTAGCGTAGCATAGCAACACAGTGGCAAATACCAGGGGCAGAGAGAGAGCAGGACTGCTCTTGGCTGTGTCTTGGTGTGGAAAGAAAGCCCTTTTGTTGTCATTCCTTACTGGTATAAAACTGTATTAAGAGTGTAAATCTGGCCATTATTCTGAAAAGGGAGTTTTCCATGTTGTTTCCACTAAGAAACACTTTCATGTTCTAGACCTTATGTAGAGTGTAACACACTTGGATGCTGACACAAATCTCATCACTTTTAACAACACGAAAATGATTCCTGACAGAAAGCAGGACTTGTGGCAACCATTTAAAGAGGTTTATAAATGTTCCAGCCTTGCAATACTTCCCAAGAAAAACAAAAGCCTACAGATACCCAAGCTTTCTGTTAAGGCTCCTATCCGTCAGCCCCACTGGCCAGGACACTAACTTGACTGAAGGACACCACCTTCCAAAATATTGCAGCTTGCTCCTTTTGATTCTTTGTCAGGCACTACCTTGCATCTAATTGCCCACCAGCCACCCACTTTAAAGGTGAGAAGTGATTCCACAAAACAGAGATCTGATGTCTGCACAAAAAAACCTAATCATCTAAAAATTAATTCTCTTAAACTCATGCTTTATATACACACCCACGGATACTTACCTACATCACACAAACATGTAGCATGTAAAGCACCCACAAGAGTGAATTCTAAATTCTGGTTCTGATTAACACTGTATCACTTGTAACAATGCGATAAACACAAAAATCTAGATAAATACAAAGAAATAAAAAATATACTTTGTCTTTGCAGACCTTGTTAGCTTGAGAAATGTGTTAAGGGAGTCACTGCTGAATGTATCTGTAATTATATTCTATTTACTCAACCATTCGACACTGGAGCTCGCAAAACAATAAAAGAGGAAGAATATGGGTCTCATCTGAAAACAGATCCGTGTGTTAGCTCCTCCCTTCTGCAATGCTTTAAGTGAGTGCCCCTTCTGCACATACCAGCCCTGCATACACAAGTGACGTTTTTCAGTCTAGTACCCTTACAGATATTAAAGCTATTCATATAGGTAAGTATGCGAATGATTGAACCAGTGACAGGTATGTGCTGGAAAATCCTTTTTTCATTGTTTACTTACATATTAGAGAACAATCAGATTGCCTGACTGTGAGAGACACTAGGGCAAAAGCAGTGAAGAAAGTGCTCTCTGAGTAAGATGAATCTGAATGTGTTCTTTAGTTTTCTTTGTTTCTCTTGGTCATGTTACAGTAAATGTAACTAAGACACACACACACACACACACAAAATAAACCTCACATTAACCTCTGGCACCAATTAAAGTGTTTTGGCATTTCATATTTGTTCAAGTTTGTTTTAAATGTGGTGAAGTTTTAATAGTACATGACAGTGCATGCAAGAGAATCACCATATTTTCTCACACGAAGGTCATGGAGGGTATAGAAAGAACCTCAGATCTGACTCAGTTTCACTGGTTTTTAGATTAATCTGAACCTACAATAAAGCAGGGCTTGCTTCCTGCTTACACAGTCACAGTAGGAGCATGTAAAAATCTATTCTTAAAACATGAACAATCTGTACACAAAAGGTGACAGTAATCATTCAGGACACATAGAAAAATAGGTTAGTGAATGAAAAAAACAGCAATAAAAATGGGAGGAGCTTTATTTACGCACTACATAAGGGAAGCCAAGATGGCATTTCAGTGCCTCACTGTAAGAAACATAATAAACAACACCTAGATCAATAGACTTTATTATCAGGTCACCAGCTGGTTAATTGCAAGAACTTTATTAGGTATTTATCAGTTTCTCTATACTCTAATTACAGACAAATTTTATAAAACCTGCATAGTAGCTTCCAGTACCTTTTTTTGCTTTCTTTCATACATACTAAAATAAACTATAAATACTAGATTTTTAAATACTAGAAATTCTGTGAAATGTTTTCTGGTTTATATTAAAAAATCCAAATATTAAACATAAAATATGAATAGTTAAGAAGGCCAGCCACTCTAGAAAAGGCTTCTTTTTTGTTCCCTTTCTACTTTAAATGGGAATTTTCTACTTGTTTTTGACAAACGTCACACCACACAAATGGGTCTTGTCTTGTACTCCCATAACAAAGGTGTCGCATAGCTGTAGAAGTCTCAGATGTTCTCTGAACAAGGATGGAGAGAGAATGAAAAAACCTTGTTTCCATCAGCCTAATTACTGTAGTCTCATTTAAGTAACAAGTAGGTAGGATTTCTATATAAAACTATGCAAAGTACAGCTTTCAAAATCAGCATTAATAATGTGAGTGTTAACCTAAAGGTACAAAAGAAATTGTGAGAGTTTTTTGCCATGGTGACATTATGTGTTTTCATGGATTAGCAGTATTGAGTAACATGGCTTCACTTTGCATTCTCATCATTGTTTAACGCATTTCAAGCAAAATTTCACAGTCTACATTACAAAGTCCATTACCATAATGAAGGGTAACAGGGAGGATGTAGAGAATTACAGAATCACAGAACCATGTTGGTTGGAAGAGACCTTTAAGATCATCAAGTCTAGCCATTCACCCTGCACTACCAGGTCACAACTAAGTCATGTCCCTAAGCATCATATTTACTTGTCTTTTAAATACCTCTAGCGATGGGGACTCCACCACTTCCCCGAGCAGCTTGTTCCAATGTTTCACAACCCTTTCTGTAAAGAAATTTTTCCTAATATCCAACCTAAACTTCCCCTGGCACAACTGAGGACATTCCCTCTTGGCCTATCATTTGTTACTTGGGAGAACAGACTGACCCTTACCCTGCTACAACCTCCTTTCAGGTAGCTGTAGAGTGTGATAAGATATCCCCTGAGCCCCCTTTTCTCCAGGCTAAACAACCCTCAGCTGCTTCTCTTAAGACTTGTTCTCAAGATCCTTCACCAACTTTGTTGCCCTTCTCTGAACCTGCTCCAGCACCTCAATGTCCTTCTTGAAGTGAGGGGCCCAAAACTGAACACAGTATTCAAGGTGTAGCCTCACCTGTGCCAAGTATAGGGGGAAAATAACTTTCCTCCTCCTGCTGGCCACACAATTTCTGATACAGGCCAGGATGCTGTTGGCCTTCTTGGCCACCTGGACGCACTGCTGGCTCAGATTCAGCCAGCTGTTGACCAACACCCTTTCCTGCTGGGCAGCTTTCCAGCCCCTATTCCCCAAGCCTGTAACGCTGCAGGGTGTTGTTGCGACCCAAATGCAGGACCCAGCACCTGGCCTTGTTGAACCTCATACCATTGACCTTGGCCTATTGATCTAGCCTGTCCAGATCCCTCTGTAGAGCCTCCTCACCTTCAAACAGATCAACACTCCCACCTAACTCGGTGTCATCTGCAAATTTACTGAGGGCGTGCTCGATCCCCTCATCCAGATCATTGATAAAGACAGGCCCCAATACTGAGCCCTGAGGAACACCACTTGTGACTGGTCACCAGCTGGATTTAACTCAATTCACCCCCACTCTTTGGGCCCGGCCATCCAGTCAATTTTTTATCCAGTGAAGAATACACTCATCTGAATCACGAGCAGCCACTTACTCCAGGACAATGCTGTGGGAAACAGTGTCAAATACTTTACTAAGGTCTGGGTAGACAATGTCTACAGCCCTTTGCTCATCCACTAAGTGGGTCACCTTATCGTGTAAGGAGAAAGGTTAGTCAAGCAGGACAATTACAGGTAGGTCAGCCTCTCTTTGATCACTAGGAAAGTGACGGAACAAATAACCCGAGAAACCGTTTCCAAACACATGGAGAATAAGAAGGTAACAAGGAGGAGTAAGTATAGAGTTACGAAGGTGAAATCATTCCTGATGAATTACGGGCTTAGGTAAGTGGGCAGTGTGATGGATTGAAAACTGAGTGAATGAACAGATTTAAAGTGATCAGATGCATGAAGTTCAGCTGGAGGCCAGTCACTAACTGTGTACCCCAAGGGTACACTAATACTTGGGCCAATAGTACTTAACCTGGATGATTAAAGACCTGGATGATTAAAGACCTGGATGCTGGGACAGAGTGTACCCTCAACAAGTCTGCAGAAGATACAAAACTGGGAGGAGTGGCTGACACATCAGATGGGTGTGCTGCTATTCAAAGGGAATTTGACAGGCTTCAGAAATGGGCCAACAGAAAGGAAATAAAGATCAACCAAGTCCTGCCCCTAGGGAAGAATAACCCCATGGAAAAATACAGGTTGGGAGCTGACTGGCTCAAAATCAGTTTTCGGAAAAATGTCTGGGAGTACTGGTGGGCAACAAGCTGCCCATGCATCCGGGTAGCTAAAAGGCCAACAACATAATAAGCTGCACTAGGACGAGCACTCTCAGCAGATGAAGGGAGAAGATCCTTTCCTTCTACTCAGCACTAGAGAGACACCTGTGGAGTGCTGGGTCTAGCTCTGGATTCCCCAGTCAAGAGAGACGTGGACATTCTGAAGCAACTCCAGCAAAGAGCCATGAAGGTGATGAAGGAACTGGAGCACCTAACATGCAAGGAGAGATTGAGAGAGCTGGGATTGTTTTCTCTCAGCTGGAGAAGAGAAGGCTCAGGTAGGAAACTTACTAGTGCGTATAAATACCTGACAGGAGGCTATAATGAGAGGGAGACAGTCCCTTCTGAGAGGTGCCCAATGAGTGGGCAGGAAGATGCAGTCAAACATGAGAAAAAACTTCTTTACTGTAAGGGTGTCCAACCTGAGGATCAGATTGACCAGAGAGGTTGTGGATTCTCCATCCTTGGAGATCTTTAAAGGTTCTTTCTCTTAATCAGGTGCTAGTTTTTCATGCTGAAGGAATGGAAGAGAAAATCTTTTGAGCAAGTGGATGGCAGGAAGCACTGTTTAAAGATATTGTGTGAGAGGTGGCATGTCTAACAAAAGTGGAAGGAAGTACATGTTGCATTGAACATTTGAGAGCAAGTGCTTTAACCATAGAAACTGTACTGTGACTGCAAGATTTAAATCAGGTTTTATGGTTGGCTAGGACTGTATCTAAATTTAATCGTGTCTAGGATACTAACTTTGAAAAATTAAATGTGTACTTGGCCTACTTCTCATTTTCATGATGGTAACAGGTACAGAAGGCTCAATTTTGGTTTGAATTGATGAATCAAGAACAGGTTTCTTCAGACACAACCTGGATTGTTTGACGCTTGAAGGCAGAAGGAAGGATTATGTCACCAAGCAAGGCATTGCTTTTATCAGTAATTACTGAAGAAATGGTTATACCTGTTTTTATCTCTTCCCTCATGGTCACAGTGATGTGATCTACCTTTAACACATGCCTTCAGCCCACAGGGAATGCCAAATGATACCACAGACTTCCATTCAACTGACTTTAAACGGTCTGTCCAGTCTTCTTGTTAAACACACTGTTTGATGACTCCGCATTGAACTTTGACTTAAGTTTAAACTAAAAAAAACATTCCTGCAAGGGGGTCATTATTCTGCATGAGTGTATTTAACACTGCTTAAAGCTCCAGTTCAACTGGCTAGTCAATACTCCTCAGGCATAGTAGATTTTTTTCCTCCTGAAGTTAAAGCCTGTCTGTGCAGGAAACACAGCTTGCTTGGGAGCCAGTCTGAGTTTGTGAAGTGAACTTCCCCGGCAATGAAGAACCATCACATATCTTCCAATCTGAGTCAGAGTATACACCTTTGATTTCTCTTTAACAAACATATAGCATATCCATAAAACAAAAAAAAAAAAAAAAGAAAAAAGAAAAAGTGGCACACACAATTCTGCCCCAAGAACAGCATGAAAGAAAGAACATTTTGTGACAGATGCTAATCGTGTTTGCTCATGTATTACTGAAAGGTATTTGGATACTATAGGAAGGGGGCGGGAGAAGTGCAGTAAGAACCTACACAAAAGAGAATAGCCACACCATCACTCATGTCCTGACATGTTCTGTAGGAGTGCTTCCCTGTCCCAGTGCAATGCTCCGTGCTATATCAGGAACATGTTTTCCTTGCCATCTCAACAAGCTCACATCTTAAGTAAATGAATTTGACAGTTTACCCATCAAACCCAGTCTAACAACATCACAATAAACCCTGTAAATGTCAACTTTGATTCTCAACAAACAAAAAGTCTGAATGTAAAATTATACTGACAGCACAGAGAGCTATCCATAAACTCAGTCTTAAACATGAAGTTCCACGCATTTCTGCTTGTGCTTTCTATTAGGCATCTGTGGTTTTCAAGCTCTGTTTCCTAGTTCAGAATACATTTCTGTAGGTTTATCAATTATTCCATTCTTATTTCAAGTCACCTGAATACCATATGGGATATCTGTTCAGATGCAAATCCTTTTAATGCTCTTGGATGGGACTTCAAACTCATGTAATCTGTAAAACTTTCAGATACCCATCCCTACTTAATGGCAGATTATTGCATTAATCCTCAGCCAGAAAACTGATCCTAAAATGCAGTCTCCACACTCCACTCTAACTTGCCTTGTGCTGACAACTGCGTGATTTTACCGCAAGCCACATCTGTGTACTCCTTATCCAACTGCAGGCATAAAATAAGGGAAGGAAAGAAACCAGCTGACTTGATTTGATTGATGAGTGAAAGTCAATACAGTGTGCAAATACCGTGTGTCTTGCAAAATGGTCATGAAGCAGTTTTACACATTGAACAAACTGACAATAAAGCTTTATGCTGGATGCTTTACTGTGTCACGTATGTTTTCATTTAACAAAGCATCTGTCATGACTGACCTTGTAATCTTATCACATTGCTCAAAGTGACAGCTTCAATAGCAATAACCTGCACTTTAAAAAGATTTGTTGGTGATATTCGTACATTGAGGACAAAAGTCTTTACCCAATAGTCAACTCAGGCACTGAGATCAATGTGGACTTTGAAAACTCCAGTAATTATGTCAAAATTGGTCTCTAGTAATAAAAATGAAGTCCCTGCAAAAAAATACAGAGGGATTATAACACAAACAATTTCTTTCATGCATGAGAAAGAATTATCACCAGTACATTACCATCAAGAAGCCTAAAAGATCTGGAAGAAACACCACCATGAAAGCAATTTATGGCAAGTAACCAGTAAGTTCCTGTGCAGGAAACACATCTTGCTTGGGAGCTAGTCTGAGTGTTTTATTGCAGCATTTACACAAGCAGTACTCTCTACAACTCTACTGAGTTCCTCTTTGCAGCTGATAACTTTCCTCCCACACAGATACTTTGCCTCCTCTTGCTAAGTTGTCAATAGTGAAGCACTAGTCTTAGCCCATTCTCAGATTGTCTCAGATAACAAAAGTAGTACAGAAACACGCATCTCACTGCTGTGAACTGGATACCCCTTAGGTCCTTGCCCTCTTGTGAAGTGAATAACTCGCAGCACAGAGCAGAGGAGCACAAAATGAACACGGAGAGAAGGTGGCTCCTGCTTGCCCTCCATGGTGCTGGCCAAGATGGCCAGACAAGCGTTTTTGCCAGAAAACTATTAGAGGGGTTTCTCTCTTTATCTGAGCCAGAATCTCTCTGGCTGCTTTCCATGGGACTAGTCATGGGCACATGTCAGTAAGCAAAACACTTCACACTGCAAGAGAAACTGAACTTGGGTGCTGTAGGCAGGTCCTGAACAACTACAGACAGGTGGAACTTCCACAGCAGATGCAGCTACATGTCAAAAGTCTGAAGGAGATTTTGAGTTCCAGTAAACACTGTTGAGAATCAATACAATTCCTGTTTCATAAGGCTAACATGTAAAATGCAGAGTATTTAATATTGCATCTGCCTTTCTGGTTTCAAGGCACTAAAGTAATACTCCAGTATACATGTACTTATCAGACAGAGGCAGCTGGGAATCCTGAGAGATGGATGAGCAAATGGCAAGCCAGAGATTTTGGCATCCAGTTAGTCCTGGGTGAGGGCAATACTGTAAAATACTGGAGTGAGCCTATGAAGGAGATAAGCTATACCAATGCAGCTATTTAAATTGTTGCATTTAGTTACAATTCGACTGCATCCAGACATCCACTAAAAAAGTGAGACGGTACTAGAAGCTAATCTACTTTGGCTGCTTGTTTCTACTCCTCTGCTGGAAGATGTCACCCCTCTAGCAATGCAAATGAACAGAGCAGAGCCTCTCTCATCTACTCCACTACAAATTAACCAGCTTAGTTTAAATTCCCTTCATCAGCAAATTAAGGTAAGCCAGGTGGAATTATGCTGAAGGAGAGAGACATAGAATTCTGTTGTTTCTTCCTCAAGGTTGCAGCCTTTAGCAGAGGTTTAGTAATGAACAGCTGAAGGACAATGATATCTTAAACCACCACAGCTGCTTCTGTGATGATTGTCTGAGCGGGCCTCAGTCTTAACTTACCAAGATGCATACATGGGAAAGGTCATACATATGTTAACTGTTAGAGCATGCTTACAGACTTCAGAAGAAAAAAACACTGTACTGAGGTGATTCAGATGCCTAAGCAATGGCATCTAGTGTAATTTAAGATGGTTATGGAAACCGGACATCAGTGCAGGCTGGCAGGTATGATTTTGGACCTATGGAAAAACCTGCATTGTTGCGAAGGGCAGCTAGAGGACAGAAGACTACCTCATGACTTTACCCTACTTGCACTATTGCAAGGCATGCACATATAGGTAACTCATTCTCAAAACACTTTTCTTGATTATAAGGACCAGGAATGCATTTTTAAAATTACAAATGCAGAAAAGCTTTTTTCTTTTTTTTTCCCTAAATCCTATTTTTTTTTCCTGGTAAGATCTATGGAAAATTTCCTATTGCTATTCAGCAAGGACAGAATTAGGTTAACACTTTTGATGTTTTTGCAAATCACACCCTCCCATTCTAAACACAATATACAGGCTGGATTCTGTAGCTGTAGGCATAGGAAATATCTGCAGCCTTGCCTAAAAGACACTAGTGAGCTCTAATGTTACTGAGTATATTGTCATTTCTATTTCATAATTCCCACAGGCATTATTGTTACCTTCCTCTGTTGAAAAAAGTTTTTCAAACACTTCTTATGCGCAGCCAGCAGAGCTCAAGCAGAATTAGTTCATTGGAAAGGTGTCCTGGCAAGTGGTGCTTTCTCTATACAATGACTTATACTTTGAACCACTTTGTTAGCCTACATGTGCTGCCAGCCAGAAAATACGCACTCAAGTGCTGCAATGTAGTTTCTGCCAGTCATGAGCTGGCAAGGGTGTGAAGGATTAGGGAAGGGTGCTGCACAGCTCCTGGACAAAGAGGATCAGTCTTGTGATGACATCTACTGGCTAACCAGAAAGGCACCAATCCACCTGTACAGAAGCCCGCTCCAGTATTTTCCATTGCTGAACATTTCTGGTACATGATGCATCTAACCTCAGTAACAGGAGGTTAAAGCAGCAAGGAAAATAAGGCCCCATTGAGAAACTCCACCTGTGCTGCTGATGCTTATTCTGACTGTGTAACTTGCCTTCTCCCACAGAAGAGAAATGCAAAATAGATCATGTGCTGAGCTGTATTTGGAAAACACTGCAGGTAAAGATTCCCCTCTTGTAGCAGTTTGCCAGCTTTGCTTTTTTTCCAGCCTTACCTTCTCTTCTGTAAGCACGAACCCTTTCCGAAGTGTCTGTCGTTGCCCCTCTACATGAATGCTTTCTTATTAATTTCCATCTCTAACCTGCCCAATGCACACAAGCCAAACCGTCCTCTTATCTGATAAATTTTAGAAAAGCACATTTATATGTTTCTTTTTCTTCCAACTCCTCATCTGCTAAACTATTTAGACGCTCCTTTCAAAGTCTATCCAGTCGTCCCCAACTCACTTCCAAACTTTTCACCTTAGTTCCCATCATGTGTTTCATAGCATCCTCTTCCTACCAACACTGAGAACTAAAGGCCCCATAAAGCCGATTCATTCAAAGTAACAAAAGAATACCCGGCCCTTTTGCAACTCCAGCACAAAAACTGCTTCTTGCCATCACAACCTAGTCACTTGCAGCTTTGCACCTTGCAGTAAACTCACTCTCTTCCCCCTTAGCAGTCCAACACTGGAAGAGAACAGCCGGTTCTCAGTCTCAGTACAGACATGGTACAACCTCTGGCTCAGTTCAGTCTCTTCTGTACAAGGATGCAGAGAGCATCCCTCCAGCCAGCTGACCACCCTTGAAGAGCATGCTGAGGTGTAAGATATAAGTCCCTCTTGATCCCTGTTCTCCGTCAATTCAGCAGGGATGATACATTGCAAAGGAGGTAGAATGCAAGTTCTTAATACTCTTCCTTAAGTTCACTATTTGTAGCATGAGTTAAAGAGGTTGTTCTTAGCCTTCATCCTATCATTTTCAATACAGCAGAAGGAATTCAGAAATAATACCAAGGAGAATAAGGAAGTGATAAAGGTTATAGATAGGATGCGAAAAAACAAATCTTGTTTTGCCAATCAAGCTATGCAAAGTATAAAATACTAACAAATTGCAAAAAGGAAAAAAGCTAAGACTTTTGAAATGGTCTCATTTCTACTTGGAGTTTATTAACTTTGGAGGAGCTACGTAAGAATGTCATTCAAAGGATCAAACACATCTTTTAAAATACACACATTAAACCTTCCAAAATCATAATTTCTTACAGTTTTAAAATTATTTTCTCCCTTGACACAGCATTCACATTATAATTGAGTTCACTCAAGTCAGTTTAGGCTAAGTGAAAATGGGCAAAACCAAAGGCTCTCTAGAATGACTCTCCAAGACAAAGGCATTATGGTAGTAGCTGATGAGCTGCACTAAATGGAGTTAGAATGGACTTCCCTGCCAAGGCAGTCAGCCTAAGGTAAAAGTATTAATGCCTGCCAGATTTAGCAGATTTTGTACATAGGCAAGACTAAAACTAAAGACAACGCTAGAGTCCTAACTTGCAGGAAAAGTATTTAAGTAATTTAACTAAAGGGCAAAGTTTACTATTAGCAGTCTGGTATACCAGTAGATAATAAAGTTCAGAAAATTAAATCTCTCCCACATACACATTTTCATTTTTTGAAAGTCCTCTAACATTTTTTGATCACTACATAAACACTAGGATTAAAGATTCAGGCCCCTAACTAAACCAATTCTTGCTTTTCAATAATGACCTTTTAAAGGCTTAAGGTAGGAGACATCCCCGGGTAACATAAAAGGTATTTCAAACTATGTCACATGAACAGGAACATTGCCAGAAGCCAGCTATTACTCTGGAAGCACCCTTCAGTGGTCATTCAGTCAGTTTGTGTAGTTTCTTTCTTCTTTTCTTCCCCCTAGGTAGGGCCAATTATTGGACACAGATCTGAAAGCACACAGGCAGCTCTCTCTAAGGTCAGGAAACAACTACTTAATGTATCCTGCTTTCAGCTTTGCTAATGAATGGGTAACTCCTAGGTTAAAAATTATCTTTCAAGGTTTATGTACTTCATGCCAGAAAGGGCAGGGGGGAAAAAAAAAAAGAAAAAAACCCCAGTGAATTAAAACCACTGGTTTAACCTATGTTCACCAAAATAAATACGTGAAATAATGGTAATCACAAAATATCTGTCAGTTTGCTAACAAATATTTTTTATGCTTATGGTAATGCCATTACCTAGAAAAAAAGAGACTATTAATGTTAATGTAGTTCCTAAGAGTATTTAAATATAGTTTTTATTACACAGCCAAAAAGCTTTCATGTAATTTCTGCTTTAGTGCTTTACAAGATTCATTGTACATTTCTGACTCCGAGAAAAAAAGGTGGCAATGCTCAGGTTTTTAAAAATCAGGTGATTATCTCCTTCATTTTACCTAGATGCCTAAAAACCTGTCCCAAATACAGTAAACATCCCACACTAGGTTCTGAACACAGCACAGCACTATAAATTTAAAGTTCCCTTTTCCAATGGCCACAGACTTACACACCAAACAAAACAAAATATGGGGAGAGGGAGAGACAATACAAAAGTATATTCTTACTGTGCCAGGTCTGGTGCAAAACCAACACAATTTCTGATACTGTAGCCTCACTTCAGGAGGCAATTGGGAGCTTCCTTGCTATTTAGGGAGGTGTTCCTTTATTATGAGCACAGATCTTGTCAAGCGAGCAGAGAATAAATACACATAAATCCCATTCCATGATCCCAATGGCTGAGCCTGTACCACAAACACCTGCAGTACCATGCCCTGACACTGCTTCACCATGTCCCAGAGGTGAGATGCAAGAGTTTGTTATGTTATATAGTCACAAGGATACAACCTACAAGTCAGCCATGGTCAGTAGAGATTTGCTAAAACATATGTTCTCTAGCAACAGCCTAGTGTCACAGTCCAGCTTTTATCATAGGACTTGGCATATCCCATCAAGCGACATGACACAGCCCATTGGCAAACAGTGTATTAATCTGTGAGCAGGCACCGTGAGCGCTTCACATACCTTGGAGCTTTGCAGGTATTAGCCCTCTGCCAGTTCCCCAAACCACTCCTGGATTCCAAATAAAATGAGAATTCCTTTATGAGGCCTGCCAGTAATAAACGGCACAAACATGTTCATCACAGCCCTTAAGAATTCCACTAAACAAATCAAACGCGTATTCCCTATGTAGTTCCTCAGGGCAGTCCTGTGCAGAAGTACAAAGGTGAGGTTTCCCTGGCTCAGTGCCACGTGTGCTCGTCTCCACGTTCTGTAAAGCACTGTTCTGCAGATCTCCTACAGACAGCTCACCTCATTTCGGTCCTCTTTTCTGAAGCCCCCTGTGTAGCTCACCCTTTTGTCATGGCCACCTCTGTTTTCCCTGCTAGCTAACAAATCGCAGCTTTCCAGCCTGCAGCCCATCATATCCGAGCTCATCTGGTTTTCTTTCTACAGTCCCTATCAGTATTGGCAACTCCATGACTTTTATGTTTATAACACAAATCTGGAACACTGAAGACATGGTAGACCATTCTACTCAGAATGTAAGTCATGGCACATCTTGAGTACTGTGTTCAGTTTTGGCCCCTCACTTCAAGAAAGACATTGAGATGCTTCAGCATGTTCAGAGAAGGGCAACAAAGCTGCTGAAGGGTTGGGAGAGCAAATCTTATAAGGAGCAGGTGAGGGAACGAGAGTTGTTTAGCCTGGAGAAAAAGAGGCTGAGGGGAGACCTTACTGCTCTCTACCTGAAAGAAGGTTGTAGAGAGGTGGGGGTTGGTCTCTTCTCCCATATAACAAGTGAAAGGATGAGAGGAAATGGCCTCAAGTTGTGCCACGGGAGATCAAGGTTAGAGACGAGGAAAAACTTCTTTACAGAGAGGGTTGTGAAGCACTGGAACAGTCCGCCCAGGGAGGTGGTGGAGTCCCCATCCCTGGAAGTGTTTAAAATATGTGTAGATGTGGTGCTGAGGGACATGGTTTAGGGACCCTGGCAGTGCAGGGTGAACAGTTGGACTTGATGATCTTAAAGGTCTCTTCCAACCAGATGATTCTATGAGTCTATGAATATTATGCTAAATTTTACAACTGTTATGTGTTTCTCGCCCCGCCTGCCTCCCCACCCCCTCCACCCCCCGCCCCGATGACACTGTCATCATCATCATGGCTTTGCTGTGTGGACGAAGATTTGGGAAGGGCTTTACCCACGCTTACTGCAAGCACGCTGATGGCTGAAAAGGATGACATTGTATTGAATAATCAATTCCACACACACAGCAAGTCCAAGAAAATCTCAAAAGGCTAATCTTTTATCCATGTAAATACGGGTTGCACACATGCCATCAGTTTCTATTTGTGATGTATTTATTAGCCATATTCTAAAGTGCAAGTAATTTCATTCTCTGATACATCAGGATGTTGTAGGATATATTAAGGTTGAAAGCAAAGGCAGAAACCTGAAGTATAAACATCATGTTTCAGTTCCTTAAAGATCTGTCTTTAGTCAAGGGAGAAAGGGTAGGATTACTCTCATCCCAAAACAGATATCTAAAATAAATATAAGTTAGACAAAATAAATCTCTTCCTTGAAAGACAGTTTAAAGATGTAGTAGGCTAAATAAGGGCAGCAAAAAGGAGACAGAGGGGTTAGTTCATGCCAACATGAACTGTGACAGAAAGACAAAGGGTTATACCCAAGATTACCAGGCAGCTAAGACATGACTGAAAAACCAGTCTTAGCCTCGTCAAGTGCCTTACTTCAGCCCCATAGTTTCTCCTCAAGCACAGATAGATACAGATCTTCTGAAGTGAAGACAGAAGGATATGACAAGAGAGGTTTACGATAAAATATTTGTATATGTATCTCTGTGACCACAGTGAAGGGCTTTGAGAAAAAACTTGTTTCTCAGGATAAGCTATTTTAATTCTAATTTTTAAAAGCAGGATCAGTTTTCTATTAAAACAAAAATGCATTTTTAAACACCTCCTTAATCAGGTCACTGAAAAAATCCCATTCTACAAAGGACACATGTAACTGTATACACTCCTGTGACAAAAGACCAGTCTGCTGGTATTTCTCTCACTAGGAGAAAAATCAGATGCCATAAATATTTAAGACTTAGGACTGGGTATAGCCAGCATTGTAGTCTCTCTTGTAAATTTTGAAGTGCAGTTCTAGCAATTCCACATTACACTTAACTCTGTATTATGCGGGGTTAAGGTTAAGGGGCCTGGGAAAACCCAGAAAATGGAAGAATAATAACAAGAGAATTATGAGACGTGCTGGGGAGGATGATGTGCAGATAGGCAAGCAACTCTGTAGGGCATCAGGTCAAATTTAGCACAGGGTGGAAGCAATTAGTTCAGCCTGCAAATAACTGTGTTTGCTTATGCAATTAATCGTGAATTCCTCTCTGAAGTTCTCCCTTACCAGATAAAATTTTCAATGAATCTACTCGACTCAGGAGCCACTGCTTTTTGGTGAAACTTTGCATGCATCTCCAGTATAAAGAGACTAGGAGAACAGTACCAAGATTTCCAGTTACACAGCAAGGTGTCAATTCCACTTTAAGAGGCACAGAGGTGACAAGCCCAATAGAGATGACTGCTTCAGTGGCAGAATTCAAGTGGCATGAGAAAAAACCCCAATCTTTCTAGGACAGCTGAGAACCCTACCTGTCTTGCAAGGGGTTGTATTACCCCACGTTTTACATCTACTTTCACATTTAACTTTCACCCTGTTTGATTTCATAATCTCAATGCAGCACTTCTAACTTCAACATTTTATTTGCTAGAAAAACTTGCTGGGCTTTTTTTTTTTCTTGAGTTGTTCATTATATGGGCATAAGATGGGAAAAAACCCAAGATCTTATTCTAAATTTTCATTAATTATAATTTATTCTACTTCCATTAAACCAAAAGCACCTAAATGGCCAAGTGTTTAACAGGATCACACTTCACTGCAGCGGTTTCTCTTCCTTCTGTCATGCAGACATGTGGAAGCACAAAGCATTCCTTATTTTCGCTTGCTTGGAAGCTTGTGATGACAACAGTACTTTTCTTACCCTCTGTAATGGCTATAGAAATCAGTATGCAATTGCAAGGGCAATTGCATAACAAAAGCTCTAGGTTTCACGCTCAGTGACTGCAGCATATGCCAAAGAACACAGCATCCAAAAGAGCAAACACCTCCCAAACCCCCAGCTCCATATGGAACACCTATGTTTCACTTGATGACAACAATCTGATCAGCCGCAGCTCTTGACATACTGGTGCAAACTAGCATTCATGGCAGATTCTCAGAAAGCTCCAGTTAGATCTACTTCCTTATGCGCAACTTCTCATTATCACGGTTTATTTGTTCCAGGGATGTCTAAAACTGTAATCACCTGGTAGAGCATAAAAGGATAGTCTGGGAAACTGATCTGCTTAAGCAGCAGCCGTCTGAATACACACAAAGCTTAAATCTCTTCAGAAAGGGGTATGAGGCTGAACAGGAATAGTCAAGAACTGAGGCAGTATGAGACTGGTTAGTATGGGTCTGGCATATTGCAATTTCCATTAGAAGCTCAGCTCCCCGTGTAGAGAACCTGATGGCATCGCTTCATGCAATATCTGTCTCCACTCTGCTGCATCTGCACCCAGACTATGTGATCATCTTGCTAAAACGTACCCCAACTTCTGAGGCTCCTGTACCACCGAGTTTCTATGTCTTTCTGGCTGAAACAGCCATTGGAGCGTGTTGGGTGCTGGCACAGCTGCAATGGAGAGACACAGCAGCACACTCCTGTATGTTCCAAGACCACCACTTCAACGTTTGTTCAGAGGCTCTCACAAGTTCACAAAAAACACCATTCCAGAGCAGCTCAGTTCTGCTCAGCTCAGGCTGTAAGAACCTATACCTGTGCTTCAGAAGAGCCGTTTGCAAACTCCTCTCTGGCAGTCTCAGCATGGATGTGAGCTGACTGCAGCACTGTAATATGAACACTTACAAGCAGACCTGGATCACTTGCACGCAGAGATCAGCTCTTGGACCCAGGTCACAGCCACAGTGCTAACACACCTTCATGGACTTTTAACGGCCAGTACGCACTTCAGCATATCTTCCAAGTGACTTCATGAAAAACCCGGTACTTTCATCCAATTAAGGACTTTTCAATATACCAAACAAACACATAATAGAAGGGATTTAGGTCCTCCTCAGTTCTTACAACATGTGACGTATTTCTGATGATTAAAGCAGTAGGCAAAGGATACTCAGTTACACATTAGATGGATTTGCTTCAAAGACTCCACAGAAAGTTATTTTTCTTCTTAAAGTGAAACTGTCAAGAACATATTTCTGCCTGAGCTCAGAGATCTCTCATTAAAACACATAAGGAGAAACAAAAGATATACATATAAATTAACTAAATCGTAGAGTCATATTTCACTCTGTTATTCCAAACTAAGCCCCTATTTTTGAAGAAAAGAGAATGCTTCAATTTAGTGCACAATGTAAGTTATGGAAGAGATGTGTGTATATGTAACTTGAAGCTCCAGCTGGCAAAGAAAGAGCAGCACACAGAAAAAAATAACATAGAAATACTCACATCAGATTCACTCCCCATTTTGGTTACTGTAATTTTGTAGACTTACTAAATCATCACCCTTTTTTTCTGCAGTGCCATAGAAAGCACTGCAATTTCATGTTGCTTCAGGGAAAATTCCTTCTATTACTTACATTAATTTCATAACAATTTAAAAGGTCTGTTTTTTTCTAAGTGGTTTCTGGATGTATGGCACCTTCCTTTCAGACTCTCTTTACTTCTCTATTAGCATCCTTCTTTGTCTAGTATTCTTTCTCTACAACTGTTCAAAACTGAAAGCCAAGCTTTTTCACTTATACAGCTCCATCTACACCAATACATCTTCCCATTTTCTCCAGTCGTCTGGCTCACAGTTTTCTTATGTTATGCTGCATGTTAGTCCCTCCTGTACTCCCCCTTTGCTTTCACAGTTTTACCTGGCAATCACTATGTCCAAACTTCAATTATCTCAACAAAGCATTCCATGATTGCTTACTTCTTAGCATGAGAGATATAAATACATTTTCATATATTTTTTATTTGATACGCCAGATATAGGTAATACAAATGCTTCTATAATAAAGCTAATTTCTAACACTGTAATGCTCATGATTTTATATTTTAAAGCAGTATTTCTTTAAAGTACAAAAGTCTGACTGCATCTACATGAAGCTCAGAGACCAAAGAAGGCAGACTTTAGAACAGTCTGTTCATAGGTGAACCTGAACTCATTTTACTTGTGTATTTTTTAAATCCAGTTAAAAATTCTGTTTTTCTGTGCACACTTATTAGAACACAGGATTGCTTTTCATAACCTGTTATTCATGATCTGTGCTGTACTAACCTGCAAACGTTCATAATTGCAATGAAAAATACAGAAACAGTGCAATTAGGAGGGTGGTGGAAACGGCAACAATTAGACTGTCAGTGTGAAGTTTTAAGTCTGTGTGCAATCAGGATAGCTTCCTAGGCAGCAGGTACTAATTTGGACATGCCAGACACACCGTCATATACTTTGCATGAGTGATGAATAAAGGTTATTAATGAATTGCATGATACTATACATTCTGATACAACTCGACCTCCTTACCATATCTGACAGGCAAGCCCTGGCAAATCTTGCTGCAGCAGCTGTAAGACACTACCCTCCACAGCTGTCCACCCCCTTCCTACATTACTGGCTGACCTCCAGCAGTTAGTCAAGCCGAGTATGTGTCCTTGCCCCTAAAAAAACCATTGATATTTCAGCATCTTAGCTTGCACTGCTACAGAGCTGGACTAACACTGGAGTTGCTAACATATGCATGCCGCTCTGCTGACTCTGTAAAAAGGCAGCTACCTCTGGCAGAGGGGGATTTAGTAACATATTAAACCACCACACCTGTTTCCTCTGTAAATGACAGCCAAAACTTGTTGTTTCAAACGTGGTCATTACTCCTGCAATCCGCCCACTATCTTCAAGAAAAGCTTATGGACAGAATCGTGACAGGTAACGTCAGCAAATTTAGATACATTTGATTAAAGGCAAAAATGACAGCTTTTAACCAGAAAAGAGTTTCACCTAGCAAAATAACATCCAGATCCTTGCCTTCGTAAAAGTTCCTTTGCCTTGCTCTTGTCTGAGTCAGTCCACTGGAGCAGAAAGCTCCCATGCTGCAGAGGAATAGCAGTTTCTGCATCATACTCTACCCTGAGGAAAGGGAAGGTAGCTCTATCTATCAACAGCTCCCAACTTTTGGTACCATGCACTGCCATCGTTCACTGCAATGCAAATAAGGAATTGCAGCACATACAGATACATGGCATCTAGCTTTAAACTAGTTAGCTAAAAAAATGTATATGGCAGTGGCAATGCAGAACTTGGCATGAACAATGACTCCTAGGACCACAGACAGCTTTTGTGGATCAAGCTGAATCCCAAGCTCTTGTGGCTATAGTTTAGTAGTACCTGGTCCAGATGGTAAAGTCAGTTCAGTTTTCTCTCTACAGTCACTATTCCACCTTCCAATTAGCCTGCTGTGATTTACACACAGCAGCCAACAGGAACAGAGGCTTTAGCTGTCCTTTGATGCAGCTCAGAACCAACTTGGATGTTCAAAATAATCTTAGAAGTCAGCTTATCGTATCACCTTCTCTAGAAGTGCAAAAAGATTACATTCTATTTCCATGCAAAAATTATCTGGTTAACTGCAACACTGATGTAGTGTTTTCATATAGTCTGTTCATCAACAACATTTCTATTAAGCCATAATATAGCTCATTCCTACACTATTTGAGAAATTAGAAACACCTCATCACCACTGCATATGGAAATGTAGAGTACAGTGATTTGCTGTACAGTATGAAATTATGGTAGATTAAAACCATTGTAACACCAAGGCGCAAACACAAACAGGAAATTTGGCACATACCAGCACTCACTGTCTCTAAACAGAGATGTCTTCTGAAAGGAATCTCCAGAGGCAACACGTACTTTGTTAGCAAAAGGGATAGTAAAATGTCAGAGTAAGTTGGCATCTCTACAAACACTGCATGTCTGAACAAACATGCTGCAATTACTTGTTTTATTACAGCAACATCTTTGGATTTTCCCAGTAGTGTCAGAGACGGCAAGGGACAGTTACTTGCTGAAAAGGTCACACAAGAACAGCAGTTTGTGCAAAATGAGACTGCTGAGAGCTTCTGTACTCACCATTTTCCTTGCCCATTGAGTTCTTCGCATTAAAATAAAAAAATATTTTGCTAAATGTCAGTAACAGTGATTGCCTTAATCTGGTTTATCTCTGAGACAGGGGTAACCTCTCCCTCCTCTGTGGAGCTGTTTGCACAGCATAATTGGGCAGCAAAGTCATCTTGGTTAGGACACCCATTCCCTAACTTCCCTCAAAGTCAATGCAAGAGAGAAAGGCCTCTTCAATGCAAACTCAGGGCAGAAGCTGAGTACTCCCAGCTGCTTTCTGAAGAAGCCCTTATTTCCTGGGCACAGGCCTTCGAGCGTGGGCTCTGTCAGCACTAGAAAACCACTGACTCGGTGCCTGGTGGGAGGCAGCTTTGTCTTGACATGCGCAATATCAATACTTGCTTACACAATGTTTGAAAGCCATAGAGAACATGTATGCATTCTGGAATTCACAAGGCCTTTTCGCTTAAAATGAAGAGGTGGCATTTTTTTCTTTCTAAAGAAAAGAAAACAATGAACCAACTTTTGGAAAATACCGTGACATTGTAGTTCTCCAGAAGCCTTTATTAAATCAAATACTGAAGTGTTGCCTGATTACTTGATTCATCACTCCTTGTATGTTTTGAAGTCTTGAGATGGTGTTTCAATGATGTATTCATTGCATGGGTGTCACGTTCAACTTCTTGATCAAATAGTTGTCACAAGGGATGCCATGGTGGAACACAAACTATAGCCAGCTGGATCTTTCTACTGCAGAAGTTTTATGGGATTATAACGCCAAAACAGAGAGGTGCGTGACCTGTCATTTCAATAATCAAACTGCTCCTGCAACTCGCAAACCACCATCTTGTGTAACGTACTTTAGATGCTTAATCTACTTTTGGTCTAGTGATAATCCGTTTGCAGCACAATGTTCCTTCCACAAGAGCAATTAAGTTATTATTATATTCATCACTTGTTACTTCAATTCCACCTAAATCCATGACCAACATTGATGCAACATTCTAAAGAAAACATGTTTCCTTTATTGAACAATTAAAATTATTTAAATATTTAATAAAAGTGATTAGAATATTACAAATCAGAAGACATAAATCTTACTCTGTTTTATAACGCGTGTAATGCTATATGGAACACATATTTTTTCTTATGTACAGATTAAGATTTTTTCCATAAATATCACAGATATATGTGTAATTTTCCACCTTGTTTTCCTACTTTATTAATTATTTTTCTTTTAATTTTTATATTATTACTCAAAAGTATATATGAATATGCCTTTTATGGCATATTCAAACCTTCAAGAAAAAATTGCCTAGATGCTAATGGAGATGTCATGCTGAAATGCCATTCTGCAGACTAAATGGACTCATAACATTTTATGAACTGTCTGTTCTCTACTGTTAAGCTACCAGTCAGTAAAACCTGTAATAAAACTTTTATAACAGTAGCTAGAGAGCTGTTTATTCATTTACCTATTAAATCTTCTTTGCCTGAGGAGCCCAAGTGAATGGTTGTGAGATGATCTGAAACTGATTAATTATGGGATGCTGTAGATAGGGGGAATCCATGCCTTTGTGTGTGATTGCATCACCACTAGTGCCAGCACAGAGAGAACACGTACAGACAGATGCAAAGAGGAGGTGAGACTTCCCCTTTGGTAGGCAGCACAGTTTCAGGTTGCCTGAAGCAGCCTGTGAAGCCCTCCCTGAACTGAGTATGACGCAGTGTAGCTAGACTATTGAGCCGGACCAATCCAACAGCTCAAAGCCCTAAACTGGGGAAATCCTATTTCTTTCTTCAGTCCCCCATTCCTAGCTGTGTGGTCTCCCTGCTGCTCATCACTGCCTGCCTGGTAAACCAATTAAACACTCTACCACTCATTCAACCTAAAAAGCTACTGGCTTTCTGCCAGGCCAGTTAGTTGAATCAACTTAGCACGCTATAAACTATAAAGAAAAGGATGAGGGAGGGAGAGGGGCTCTCTTTTGGCAGCACCAGGTCATCAAGTCGATTTGATTGTATCATTAAACCACATTTTAAGGAAGGAACCCAACTGCTTTAAACTTCGTAAAGAGATGATGGAGAGAATCAGGTAACTCTGGAGGGCTACTTGGCCTGCATAGAACCTGAAATGTCCTGTAGAAGTGCCTACATTACCTAACTAAAGTTCTGGGGGCATCACTTAGCAGTGTTTAGAACTAGGTGGCATGGATTCCCTCTCCCCCTCTTACTTCCCTCAGCCAAACAGCACCTGACTCATTAATCTAAATTAAAAATTAGGGATGGAATACATTCCAGCTGTAAAGCAGTACACTTTTATCATAGTTCAGGTACTTTCAGAATACCCTTTTATACTCCCTACGTGATTATTTTGATGTCCCCCGATTTTAGACAGTTAAGTTGAAAGAAAAAGTAACACTTTCAAGTTTGCCTGCCAGCTCTGTGATTCTTCTAATTTCACCATCCATTGTGGATAGGAATGTCTATGCTGCAGCACATAATACTCATCTCTTACACAGAGGGGAGAGAGAAAATGACAGGTTGTTGCTGCTTCACCATGAGCCAAGGTATTAAGTGGTAATAAATCCTGCGAGTTGCTGACACAGCCTTTAATGTGATTTCCCCACAACCCTACTATGAGATTTACTATCTCCTTACAGTTGGTGGTTTACTAAAGGTGCTCCACTTTCATGTTGAATATGAGCCCTAACTCAAATATCAGTGATTGGAGCTAAATTGGAAATGCTTCTTGCAGACAAAATTTTAAGGCATTTATACTCATGGTAGTTTGTACACTTGAAATATTAGAGTCTTGCTTCTTCACTGTTGAATGAACTAACAGGAAAATGAGTTTTTTCTTACTGCTATGATACAAGCCTTGGGTTTATCCAGGTTGATACATAATAGTATGAACATCAACAGCATCCTGGGCTGCATTAGGATGGCCTGTGATCCTTTCCCTCTT
>NW_010431880.1:23989-27819 GCF_000710305.1 Buceros rhinoceros silvestris
CTTTCCCTCAGCATTGGTGAGACACATGAGGAATACTGGGCCAAGATCTGAGCTCCCCAACACAAGCAAGACATGGACATTCTGGAGCAACTCCAGCAAAGGGCCACAAAGACAATGAAGGAGCTGGAGCACCTTATGTACAATGAGAGATTAAGAGAGCTGGGAATGTTCTCTCTCAGCTGGAAAGAGAAGGCTCATGCAGGAAACTTACCAGTACGTATAAATACCTGATAGAAGGGTATAATGAGAGGGAAACATCCCTTCTCAGAGGTGCCCCATGACAGGACAAGAAACAACAGGAACAAATTGAATTAGAAGATGCATTCAAACATGAGAAAAAACTTCTTTACTCTAAGCGTGTCCAATCTGAGGATCAGATTGACCAGAGAGGCTGTGGATTCTCCATCCCTGGACATACTCAAAAGCTGACTGGGCTCATTCCTGGACAACCTGCTCTAGTTGATGCTGCTCTGCACAGGGGTATTGGACTCTGATCTCTAGATGTGCCTTCAAACCACTGTGATTCCATAATTCTGTGTTTCTATGGCTTACATGAAGGCACATAACAAGTGTGAAGAATTAGGAATAAAACCCATCTTAACAACTTCATCTCAAAGCCATCCTTTCTCTACTTAAGAGACACAAAGATTGGGAAAATACTAGGATTCTTTTCCAAATACATTATCTTTTTGTACCTAAAAGCTGAGAATATTCAGAATATTCAATAATGTCTTTCTTTCCTTAACTTCACAGCTAATAGTTTCATTGCATTTCTTGTATGCACACGCACTTAAACATACATGATCAAAGCAATCTATAGTCACAAAAGTATTTAGGAAAATGTAGCTCTATATTTATGAAGAAGTGTTTGCAGTATTTTGGTTTCAATTTTGTAATCTTCAGTGCTCAACTCCCTATTTTCTCTAATCACTTACTGTATTAAAGGATTATATATGGTAGATAAAAATTCTACTTGCATCTCTAAGCGTTTTATTTTATCCGAATCACAACTTCTTGGTATTTCACTCCACCAGAAATTATCTCTGTATTCTTTCTCAACTATTTAGATAAAAGGAATGGCCACTGCAAATGAAAGTGGTTTGCCAAATTTACAGTGAAGAAAAAGATAACACAGTTTCACTCCTATTAATTCCATCAACTCATTAAAACTCTTCTCTGTATCTGCTGCATATGTTGCAGTACTTAAGAAGAATAAAGTGGAACCTGCCCATCACCAAGCACCAGAAAAGGTGAAATGCAGAACTTGAATTTTGGTTTTATGAATGACACGTATTTCATCATCATCATGGCTTGGCTTCACGAGCGAAGATCTGGGAAGGGCTTTTCCCATGCTCACTGCAAGCGATGAGTGCACCCTTCGGGTCTGCGCGGTGTATTTTTTAGGTGAGGCGCAGCGTGTGCGGAACTGGCTCCATCCTTTACACCTGAGGTTCATCTGCGATCTTGGACGGTGACAGCGAAGTCCTCAGGTCGTAGGTTTGGTTAGAGTATCCTTCTCTTAGATGGATGCCTTACAAGGCTAAACGAGCTCCATCTGCCCCGGGTTGGAGTCAGAGTTGTCCTTCTCCTAGGATGGCTGCCCAAAGGCTAGTGAGCCCATCCTGCCTGTGGACACACTTTGTCTGACCCTTCAGCTGAGACCTGTCTGGCCTGGGAGACCCCACCAGAGGCACACGCCACCACCAGCACAGCTCTCAACCACACAAGGGCACGCAAGCTCCTTCCCCACGGCAAGGGGGTGCCTGTGAAAGAGTCGCTGCTTTACCTCCGGACATCACAGACCCGGGCACAGGGTGGCTGGGGCCTTCCAAGAATGGGAGTCCTGGAGGCCAACATGTATTTAAACTTTAAATAAGTGCACTGAAATTACTGTGAAAACAGGTTAGGTGGAAGTAATTTAGAGGTCACATTAGATTAACTGCACAGAGCTCAGCCTTTGATAAACAGACACTTCTGACATGCTCTGAAATTCAGAGCACATCATGATAAAAATAACATGAAGGTGAAAAGAATTGCAGAATTTTCTTTGCTAGGGACAGATTATAGAATTTTACAGAAGGCGCAGCATGTACAATTTTAATTCACCCAGTGTCAAAATCAGACAAGCCTACATATCTACTTTAAGCTCCATTTAATTTTAAACCTCTTTTTAAACAGGATTTGAATTATTGGGCTCAATCCTTAATTTTTTTAATGTGATGTACACCTAAAGTTCTCCACAACTTTAATTTCAGAACAGGAAACTCTATGTGGGAGTTACGGAACTGTATGCATAGAAGCAACTTTTTTACTAACTTCCACCAATAACCAAGATCTGCCATGACATCAAGGAGGTTTATCAGCTTATACATTTTTTGTCCTAGAACATGAGTTTTAGATTAATTTCCTTATAAATTCCAGTCTTTTTAAAATATTTAATGACTTCACTGTAAGATGTGTAAAACAGAGTTGTTCTCGTCAATTTTAAATATTTTATTTATTGATTTATTTCTCCTGGCATAAGCAAAACAGGTATATGAGAATCCTTAGGAAACCTTCTCAACTGTCACTGTTCTTTACAGCTACCATATTCTTTTGTTGCCTGTTTTATAAAATAAACATCTCAATAACAGTCCACAGCCATGTTCAGGAGCTATATATTTGCAGGAACAACTCCACTGTATATCTAGCCATCATGCAGACTTACTCCACATGGAACACTGTGGTGTCCTCATCTGCCCTTGATCAAGGACCAGTTCAGAATAAGCTGCACTCTAATGCCTGCAGGTTCCTCCCTATGATGCTCAACAAGGTCTCACAGTGACATGGGCATGAGGCACCTGGTAGATTGCAAATGAACAATATCAGCTATCATGGGTGTTCTCTTTAGAGGTTTTTTTTCCCTCCTGCAGTTCTCTGCTTTTTTCTAGTCCTAACAGCTCTGGGTTTTGTCTTTTGTAAAGATGCCTCCTTGCTACTCATTCACACTTCCAGATTACCACAAACTCCTCATGAAATAAACTGCAGCGTCCTCATTACAAAAACCCTCTTAATGACAGATAACTAAAAATTAGTCTCGCTTAATCTGAATCAAAAGCACAAAACCATCTTATCTTACTGATGTTTAATGACTATTTAGCTACTGTAACAACTGTTTAGGAAGGGCTTTGAAGAAGGCTGATTTTGATATACCTGATTTGGACTTCTAACTAATTCACTGTCTTTTCTAATATCAGGAGTATCCTAGTGGATTAAGAAATTTCTGCTGATTTCTATTAACACAATATAAAAATATTCAATGTTTTAAATACTTTATTTTTAACTACTGATTCAACCATAATACATACTACAGCAAGCTTTACTGGTTATTGTCCTTCAGAGAACACAAAGAACAGTAACAGGCCTTTCTGTAACCAAAGGATTGTTTTAACTTTTAGCAATTCCTAGGTTGTTTTCTGCTGATATAAATAAGCACCTAGACTGTAGGGAACCTCAGCCCCTCATTTTCTTAATTTCCATTTTTGTTTTACATTATTTTTAACAGTACAATTCATGGGACTCCCTTCTTCAGTGACGTCTTTGTTTCAGTATTTTTCTAGTGATGGGTTGATGTTTGATAGTTGACATTTCCTTTACATAATCTGAGTAAAGATCTCCTAGACTGTGCTTCCCTTTAACCTTTGCCTTTTGCATCTTTTTTTTTTTTTAACATTTCAGAGTTTCTTACTCTAAATGAGAATTTAACAGAAGGCTAGCGTCTAGATTCCTGATCATCTAAAGCAGGGAATTGTGCATGCAAAGATAGTGTATTTCTTGTGGTTACTGTCAGC
>NW_010431880.1:27918-33834 GCF_000710305.1 Buceros rhinoceros silvestris
GAATGTATATTTCTGTTGAAAAACAAAAAACACTCAAAATAACTATTTAATTACAAACGCATATTTTATGGACTACACAATGTTGCAACGTAGGAAGTAAAAATCTGGTGGGGAAAAAAGAATCTGTGTCATTTAGTCACATCTTTGATAAACAAAACCAAGTGCCTGGAACTAGATCCTAAATCAATACAAGTTAAAGATGATAAGTTAATTCCTAAGAGGTTCAATGAAATAGTACAAACTAGAACATATCAAGGACACACACTTTTATATGCCTAGACTACAGAATTGTAAATTTAGTTTTTCACACTATGACCAAGAGCAGTGACTGATTGATCATTAATGCATTAGTATGCAAGTTGACAAATACTGTTACGCTAGCTAGGGTACTAGGACTAAGGGATAAGGTCACATTGATATCAGTGTAATCAGACACTTAACAACAGAATGCACAGGCACAAATATTTGGTAAAGGAAAATTACTAAAGAGATGTTGTTACACTCCAAGAGAGCTTACGCTGGTTTGAGCAAGTACTTCAAATATTTTAAATCAGATACTTCAAACCATATATATTCCTTATCCTTCCACAATATTTTTATCCAAATTCAGTTATTTTAGAAATTGTTTTGAAATGCTATTTTTTACAACCTGCACCCAGAAATAAAATTGATGAGGAGTAGAATTCATCTTTTTAATCTTTAGATGCCTAAATTTTTTCTAGTTCTATCAGGTCCCCCATTACCATAAATGGAGAAATGAGCAAGAGAAGAAAAATTCAACTACTCTATTCGCTTGTCTCTTAGATTGAGATGAATCACTTAATCAGATTAACAACTCCATTAACTATAAAAGAATCCCAAAATTACCATCACATTTGGGACCATACATCTTTGTTAAAACAAAAGACTCCCATCCTTTTTATTTTCTATATGAATCTGAAAATGCAATATTTGTCTGTTCACTGAGGAGAATAATTTTTTTTATGATGTAATAAATGAGCAGACTACTAAAATACATTGCCTTTTTAGACCTTCTATTTTTGAAAAAGCTTGCCCAGGAAAGTATGCTGTAAGTCCCCTCCAAACTTCGCCAAATCTTCTTAAATAAAAGACATGTCTATAAAGCAAAATTAAGATACTAGTAAAAGTACTTGATAGAGTACCTGTGCTAGCTTGATCTAGCTAGCACCCAAACATTAGTAATTAAGGGACTGTAATGTAGCTTTTAGCAATGCTTTTTATTTAATTAGCATGTATATCAAGAACGTATAGAGAGTTTGTGCCTAGATGAACATACACTAGAGTTCATGCTGTGGCTTCTGCTACTAAGTTATGCAGCTAGCCTGAAGAAAAACAAATACGTTAGCACATACAATTAATCACACCTTTGTTCCTCCTGTGTATCCTATTCAATGCCATTTAGCACACAGCCTTGTATTTTGGAATGGAGCTGAACATTGCCCAAAGAGGAATTCTCAGAGAGGATGTATTTACGCAGGGGAAAAGAAGTGATTTTTTTATCTTAGCAAGGAATACAACAAGGACTACTGAATTGCACAAAAAGTAATTGAGGGATTTTTAAAGAAACACAGAGAAAGAGCTACTTCAAAAAAAATCTGAATTTTTTCATGGACACCACTTTGCACTGAAAGCCCACCCCAAATTCTTCATTTTACTCTTAATCCTGAAGTTTGTGTTTATCAACTTCTTGACAATGTCTTATCAGTTTTACACTGAAAGGTGGGTTGGGCCTGAGAGCTGTAGTTTCAGATACTGTGAACAGTAAGAGCTAAAAGTTGACCTAAAAAGTATTTTGTAGAAGTGTGAAAATATTTCCTGACCATCTCTTCCCCCCAAATAACTTTTTTCACAAAAATTGGTGTCTTGTGCATTTTTTATATATATTAAAACTGACTGCTGCTTGAAACAGTATGCTCTATCTCCTTCCCATGTAGCTAGCTGACTGGATAACAGTATCTATAAGCAAAGGTCAGGGTAAAGACCGGTTTATGCAAAGCTAAGCATTGAAAGAGGAATACTTGCTTTTCTTCAGGTAGAAAGCCAGTTCAGGCACGTCAAGAATTCAAAGTTCAATACTTAACTGCGAACCATGCTACTCACCAAAGCGACCAGAGTGTAATATGGGAATAAAATAGGAGCGAAGCAGGAAAGAAAGATACCCCAGTAGAATATGTTACTTGCTATATACACCTGAAGAGGCTAGCTGGCTTAAGGACTATACACAGTCCTTTTTATATATGCACATATATATAATCCTTTGATAGTAGACTATAAAACATTTAGCTTACAGACCACCAGTTCAAGTCAGCATAGGCAAGCAAAGGTGAAGTAACTATACACAGGCCACTGGAAACCTACAGGAGTGGGTAGTTACATGATCTAACCGTAGCAGAAAGTCATCTATATCCCCACATCTAGTATTATGTGACAGCGCATCCACAGAGAAGCCAGCAGAGTGATGAACATGACATTTCATTCTGATCTGCTGAACTCTTCCAAATAACACACTCCTCAGGCAGGACATGTGTTAGATAACCTCTGTGGGAATAATTTTGCTGAGGAGGGAGTGGAAAGCTATCTAGTCTTCTTCTACTTTCATTTACATTAGGGTGGAGCTATTTCACTTGATTATGTCAGAATAACCCTTATCTAGCTGAGAATAGTATAAACAACGGAGTTCTACAAAAACATCACACCAACATTTATGTATAACATTTTAAGAAAAGCTGCCACATTATGTGGTTTTGAACACCAAAAATAAATAAATTCAGCAAATTTCAGCTTTTTAATTGTTAAATGCAAAAGATTGTTTTGAAATTCAGGAAGACTGGTAAAATATTTTAGGTTTGGGTGTTCTTTTTGGTTTTGGTTTTTTTTTTTTCAGTGTTGCTTACTTTCAGATCTTTTTGTAAAAACTTCCCTGAGGTAAAATGTATTAAGATAACATTAAGATTAACATGATACACTTTACAAGAATGTATGTGGGTGGGAGAGGGATAAGATTGTATGTTGAAATACTAAGCAAATAATGTTACTAGTGACTATATGAAAAGACAGAACAATCCACAGATTTTGAGGGCTTTATCATTCAGCTTTCACTTTATCTTTAAATTCTTGGCTGTTCAGCTATGTGATTTAAAGGTCCTTCTATGACTTCCACAACACCATTTCCTTATTTCCTTAAAGATCTTGGAGGGGAGTCAGGGAGGAGAAAGGATTGTTTCTTAAATACACAATTTGGAAGAATGGCACTGACAAGAATTTCCTGTAAATACATTCTCTTTCCAGGTTTTCCTCACTGGGTTCCAGGTGAGCTTAGCTGCTGACACCAGCTGCATGCAAAATCAGTAATAATCATTTAGAATTTCTATAAATTTCTGCATCACAGATTTTAAGGCCAAAATAAGCCTTTGTAACAATTAAGCTTGATCTTCTGTACTAAGAGAACAAAAAATTCCATCCAGTAACTTTGTGCTGGATATAGTTTGACAGTGGGTTTTTTTCAGTAAGTTCTTGACATCAGGACAATTCACCACTTGCCTTGAAAATCTACTACCAGTTAAGAGCATTCACTCTTAAAAACTACATTACCATCTCCAATCTAAAAATGTTATGTATTCAACTTCCAACCACTGACCTTTTTTACGCCACTTCCTACCATGGGTGAAATACAGAAATCAAGCATTCAAAAAGCAGACAAGAGGCAGCTTGGACTCTTTGTTTAGCAAAGTCACTATTATTGCTAAATTTCATGAAACAAGACTTTTCAGGCAATTACGCTTCCCAGCTTTTGTACAAGTTGATAAGATCCATGATCTTTCCAACAAAATATTTCAAGCTGTCCAGATAGACAGTCATTTCATGAAACTTAGTGTTGGCTAAACATTTAAGATAATCTTGTCATGTGTTGCTATGCCAAATGCTGTGAAAGAGAGCCTATATTAACTCTTTATGAATACCTTCAACCTAATATTCAATCCCACTATAGCTATGCTCATTCTGGAGTCACCACCAAACAGGACAAAAAAAAAATGTAGACGTGGACTTAAGCTGGAAGTATTTGCAGCTCACTTCACTGAACGAATCTGAAGCAGCAAGCTACATGGACAGCATCATGTAAAAACCTCACAAGTCAAAACGAATACTATGAAGAAAAAAACTACACTAAAATTATTACTTTCGAAAAGTACTCAAAAAGTAAAAAAACATGAGATTTAACCAAGGAATCTACAGATATCTTACAACATATTTTTGTACCAATGTGTATCTATTCAATGCAAAGAACAAAGAAGAAGAACTGCACGGAAAAGAAAAACCCAACAGCATAGAAGCTGGGTTTTTTGCCAAAATAACGTATTGCCTTTTGATGAGAAGATAATCAAGCAAAGGCACATGTGGCCAAATCAGGGTACATCTGCATTTGCAAAAGTATGTGCCAGCAAGGAAACACAGCTCTGTCTCAAACAGTTAACATACATTTCCACGCACACTTACTGAAAATATAAGTCAAGTCCACAGAAGACCTAGATTTATTCTCTTTCAGTCGTGGAAACCAAGAACAAACTCATCAAAATTTAGAATGAACCTGGGACTTCAAAACAATGAATAAAAACTGATTTACATGTGCAATTAAGGGAAGTGTAAAGAAACATGAAAAATCAGAAGTTGCATATTTAGAATTGTTTGCCTTAGTAGGCAGTAGTAGTAGTAGTAATCAAGAGGAGGAAATAATTTTGTCACATGATTTCAAGCAGAATTCCTATGACTAACGATTATCAAACTACAAATAATAGCAGTAACTACATAGAGATTAATAATATAAAACCACATTTGTTTATTACTCAATATGCTGAAGTTACTGCCACTTTAGGATGAACATTTCAATTAATGGATGTGTATTCCTCAACTGTAGATTCTTTTGATGTTTCTTTCAATTTGCAAACACTCTTAGCATTTTCTTAGAAGCAGCTCTCCTGGATGACAGAAAAGAGGGATTAGTTAAATCTAGGATGTTTCAGGGAACATAGCGAGAACACTCAATAAAGAGGGAAAAAAAAGACCAACACCTTCCTTGGTATTGTTTCCTTGTTTCCTTTCCCTTTCTCAGCCTCTTTCCTAAAGTGTTATTAAACATTTCTTGGTCATTAAGTGAATATGGTGCAGATATATTTTCATGAGCTGATCAAACCATCATCTTGAATTTACTTGTGCTATGAAGCTAATAGTTCAGAAAATAAGTTCAAATAGCAGCATAACTCAGGGTGGTGGAGACATGATATGGGAATCACTGCAGGCTTGCTACCTTGATGTAGAGATGTGGGTTGGTGAGTGTGCATGCTGAATGGGGAACAGGTACAGATACAATAAGCAACTTTAGAGGTAGGAAGTACTTTAGTACCAAATTCTTTTTTTTCTCCAAAAAGAGCAAATAAAACACTTTTCTAGTGTGAGTTATTCCTTCATTTCTCATAATCTGAAATGCAAGAACTATGCATTATATGCTTCAGGGCAGAACCAGTGCTGGTAAAAATTGTCCTGCTTTTTTGAATCTAGCTCAGTGGTGACCCTGCTATGGATCTGAAACACAAAGCATATAGCAATTGTGCATCTTAAATCAACAGATGGGACTCTACTATGCTAGTGCTACAATACCTATATGACATTCTACTAAATGACCTTATGCGTGTCCAGGTGAGGGGAAAAAACGAGAGCTATGAGAAAATACATGGTCTCATGGGCTGTCTGGAGGTCCCAATCTGATTACAATCCCTCATTTTTAGGTCTCCTCAATCACAGCAGTCCACATAGCTTCAGTTTAGTGCCTGAGGTCTGTCTATTCCAGTTACTCTGAAGGGTGAAAGATTTGGTCCCGTCAGAATATATTCAGGAGGGTCA
>NW_010431880.1:33902-40713 GCF_000710305.1 Buceros rhinoceros silvestris
CCCCCCCCCCCCCCCCGCCCCACTTTTTCATTGGTGGTAAAACAGTGCCAAAAGCAATGTTTTGCTTTGCTTTCTCTCATTCCAACTTGCCACTGGTGTACAAACAGGCCTGCAAGAAGCACAGGCTAACCCAACTTCCCCAGTTCCTCCTCCTAGGAAACGGCAACCCTCTGTCTCTAGCAGAACTAGTCATCTGATAACCATCTGACTAACTCTCCACGATTCTTGTACAAACAGGCTATGGGAGTAAGCAGGAGGCAGAAAAAGGACAGAGGAAGGAAAAAAAAATTTGATTGGATGGAGATAGAGGGCAGAGAGCTAATAATTTAACTGGACAATCACCTACAGAGGAATACCTGGAAACTCCTAGGAGCCAGGGAAAGTAGAAATTTAGGCTTTCACATGAGAGGAGATTAGGAAGGAACAGAAAAGACTTTTCCACAATGATGGTTGGAGCGGAGCAGAGCAGAGCGTTGAGCAACAGCCCAAAAGGGGTTTTGATGCAGTGGGCCAAGAAGACTGCTCTGTGCTCGACAGTGAAGAGTTACTCATTGCCACAAAATTACTCTGCTTCACTGAGAGAGATTCACCTCACACTTCCTATAGCCTAAAGGCTACAGCAGTTGTGTAGGAAATAACTATTTAAACTTCCTCAGGCAGCAGAGAAAATTGAACACAGGTCTCAAGTATCAGCAATGAACACAGTATGCAGTGACTTACTAAGTAAAAGTGAGACACGGTCAATCTCCCATCCTTTTGCATGTCTAGCATAATGCCCAAATCAGTCAAGAAGCTGGAAAATGTCCACTTCAACAACTAACCTGTAAATATTGCCAGTACTGACAGCTGCCCTCTTTAATACACGATTTATGCAGTACTAAGTACACATGAAAAAGGAAATATGGGCAAAATTTTATTAGAATTCAGAGCAACTGTTCCTCCCCTAAATCTACTCATCCTCATGGTGTCTCTCATTTTGTCACTAAATTTAAGGTTCCTAAACTTATTATGGCTATAAATTAGGTACTTTAAGGACCTCCACTTGATTAGCTATGAATGCAGCACATAATCCCACTCAAAGTGCCCACTAAAGAAGTTCTGCCATTTGGGTCTTAAATGTACAATATTGCATCACCTATCCCTGAGGAAGAAGCTGAGAGTGATGCACTTGTGCATCTGCCAGAAGAAAATAATAGGTAATGACTAGTTTCCTTTTCATTAAGATTGTACGTCTCTATCCAAAAGGCTCTGAGTGCAGTTGTCTCAGGAGGGATGTATTTGAGCACACAGAACTACAAGTTCTCTACTGTAATGATGAGCTTTATTGGGATTAAAGAGTGTAGACAGTGAATGAATTTGGCACAAAGCCCGGGAAAGTCTTGAAATAATACACAGAGTACTCCAGCGGGTTTTTTAACTGGTTACAGTGTCTCAGGCTCTTGAGGTCTCAAGCTCTGCCTAAAGGAGACATCAAAATAAGAAATCAAATACTTTGAGGACCCTAATATGAAAAACTTTCAGGGTAAATTAGTTTTAGGGAAAGCAAATAACAACATGCTATTAGTTATGAGAATCTTATCTTCTACAACTTGCTCTTGAACATCACAGCAGTGAGTGAAAAAAATATTCTCACAAATTTCACCAGTGCAGGATCAAACCACAAACCTCTAGGCACAGAGAGCCTCACTACAGGTGCTGGGCTTTGAATTAAGCTTCAAATGTTTCTTTAAAGGTATCTTTACAATTCTCTCTCTAATTATTATGTTACACCCTAACTACAAAGCTTTAAATAGGCAGCAAGGTGTGTGGTAACAGCATTCCTACAGTCTTGAGGAAAATGCACAATACACAGCAGAGTGACAGAAGTGCTATGCTAGTACTTCAGTTAAAAGTTACTGAGACTGGCTGGAATCCTGGCAAACATTCAGGGCAATGCTGTATCAAGCTGAATAATTAATGTTTTACTAATGACTTGAACTTAAACAAGCTAAAATCCTCCTTCAGAAAGGGGAAAAAAAGAAAAATTCTGCCTTTTCAAAGAGCTTCCTAAGGGCCTACTGATAAATGAAATTCTTTCTACTACTAAAACCAAAAACTGATTAGTTAAATCTGTAAAAGAAAGATTAACTGAAGAAAAACCCCAGACAAAACAAGTTACAATATATCAACTTAAGAAATTCTCATCTAGGCCAAACCCAAACAAAAATCACTACAGGTCAAGTTATTTCATTAATTTATTCTAACAGGATTTTCACTCCGTTTGTATTATTCCCGGCTCTTGACTTTCTCTTCTTAAATTCTTCAATGCCAATTATAAAGAACAGCTCATATAGTTTCAGAGAAAATTTGAACAGCATCCAAACACAAGTTGGACTAATGTCTTCCTTTTTCCAGAAAATACAAAGAAGTTGAGGAGGCAAGAATAGTTCTTATAAGACTTAGCAAGGCAAAGAGAATCTTGCAACAGCAAGAGTGTTGTAAATTAAGATATACAAATTGCAAAGATTTTATTATACATACCACCATTATATTTTCTCCATTTTTAATTTACCTTGATTCTTTGTGTATTTCTATAGGTTAAGACTCACTAACTTTTCTTGTTGAAACATTTTCCTGTTTTTCACATATCTGTAGTTTGTTTCGGATTTATTTATCCCTTTTGCATAAATAGTAATCCAATTTTTAAAGACATCCAGAAACTTCCCAGACGCATTTCATCAACTGACCAGATGAACCTTTATGGGAACACTCTACACAGTTAACTAGCAAGTGGAGTGATAAATGCTAAACTCCTCCTCAGGGCTATTTAGAATTCCTCAGTGAAAACAGGTTAGGAAATCTAACAAGGTGAGCTGCTGTGAGCAGGGTTCCTCGACAGCAGTCAGTGTCCCTTCTCTCATTTCATTCTTCTCTAGACCTCTTCAGTCTCTGAATCAAAAATATTTGCAACCAACCACCAGTATAATTTCAAAGGCTTATTATTGCTCACTTTAAGAATTAGTGTCTTTCTGCAGGTTCTCATGTCACTCGCAATCAGTTACTCCTGAGAGTTCTCAATTCTCCCACTTAAGCCTAGTGTATCTCCTTAATCCCTTTAATTCTTGCATTTTGACCTAATTTTACTGCTCATTGTAATGCCTCTTTTGCTGCTAGCTGGGCCTTATTCTGTTTCATAAGAATATAAAAGCTAAATCATGGATTGTTTTTAAGTAAAAAGCCTGCTAAGTACTTATAGGGCTATCTTGAGCATTATCTTCCTTGCCTTTCACCTGACCAGGTCAAATGAAATCAATGGCACTACTCAGCTTGGTAAAACAGGCAGTATTCAGCTCCAAAAGCTGAGCTGGTCAATTTTGTTGTGAATAAATTGCTCTTTAAACTTGTGATTATTCAGCAATTACGAACTCGCCTTAAAACTAGGAAATGTCTATCATCAGGTGATGGTGTGGAGACATTTCCCTTCTATCCAACCAATCCAACAGTCAGGATGCTCATTCTACACAGAAGACAAAACTGACTCAAAGAGAACTGGAACAAAAAAGTTCTCCCTGCCCTAAACCCTGATCTAAACCACTACCCTATTACAGGTATTCTGGAATGCACTGATCCTAATAGGCCTGTTCTAGCCACTTTATTCCGTGGAACATAGCAGATCTTTTTTTCCATGTATATATTTGAAGAGTAAAGTATTCAAGTTAGAAACAGAAAATTCAACCACTTCCAGCAGTCAGTCTAAAACACCAGTACAAAGAAACCAATGTAAGAGGTGCAGACAATGAAAATTTTTCTACTGAGGTTAATAAGGCTTGTACTTAATTAGTAAGGCAAATTAATTAGATTAATAAGGCACATTTGCCCCATATAATCATATCGTACTCCTGTATACATTAACAGATACTAATTTTGCTGTGACCTTGCAGGCACATTCACAACAATGTTCCCATGAACCAATTTTTTATTTACAGAAAGGTTTATTTTCAGGGGGTTTTGTTGTTGTTGTTTTGTTTTAGTTTTTTTATAAACTATAGTGTCAAACTACTATTTAAATCCCCTGGTAATACAGTAAGAAGTGTGACATGTGGAAAATTGTCTGGGCACCAACATAGAGTGTATCAAAACAGCAGCAACAAGCCTGGCAACAGACCAGAATCCAACACAGGACTTGGCAAACAATGGCAAATGTACTGCCAACATGTGATGCCCTCATTTTTAAGCTAAAGATAAATGTAGTTGATGTTTCTTGCCAAGATTAGTGTGCCTAAATGCCATGCGTGAGGTCAAGCAAGGATGCTGCAAGTGATTCCCAATGATATTTTACCTGTAAGAACTGTCAGATATTGAGTCTGCAATGTCTGTTCCTACATTATTATTATATCTCACTCAGGAAAACACATCAGTGTTCTGGCTTTGAAACGCACCACCGACAGTAATTTTAGTTTAATAATTATACTCAGGAGTGTAATACTATTTTCTCACAAATGAATAAAGCATACCAGAATGGGGAAACTCCTAAAAATACTTTTTTTTATTTATTAAACTGAGAGATGACAGATGAAATAATTCTTAACGGAAGTTTTCTCTAAGCAGTAGAACAGTGCTTCTTTAATTAATATAATTGCTTGCATAAACATAATTGAGGAAAGTCTATGAAAGTTTTCCCAGAATTGGGTTTAAAGGCTAACTTCAGAGAACTGTTTTTTGAAAGATTCTTGCTTCAATGGGGATATAACAAAATTTTAGTACGGAAAAATACATTGCTGTGTAAAGGCATTAAAGGATCTGTAATGAAAAGTTTAAATGAGATGTAGCTAATGATGGAAATCACCAGCTTCAGTGAGCTTTGGCTTTGCAACGGTTTGGGTTTAAGTCAGAAAAGCTGCCCATCGAGCCTGAAATAAAAAAAAAAAAAAAAAATCTTGTTTCTTTCCCTCCCTAGTGATCCTCACATTCCTAAAAAGCCATGAGAATCTGTCATTACTTCCCCTTTGAAACCATTCTACCCTTGAGGCGCTGTACTGTGAGATACCACTGAGCAGTCTGAAAATAGCAATTTGAAGGACTCCACTTAAGCTGTGAGCAGAGAAGGGAGTTAGGTAACGGAGGGACAGAATACTGGTCAAATTAAGGCTGAGCAGGAAATGTTTCCCTTTTGCACAATTTTTTTTTTTTTTTTTTAAGAACACTCCTGGCTCAAAAGAGCTAAATCATTGTTATCTCATTTTTTTTCCTCAAAACAGGAAAATTTAATGGGAATGATTCTGTAATGCGAAACAATGTTAGTATGACACCAGCCTCTTGCAACAAAAAATACTGAGGCACACAACATGACTTTCTTCCATGGGTGCTGCAATGCTGGTTGAGAGTTTCCCAACCTCAGAAGACAGGCAGGGGAAGGGGAAGAACAAGCAAGGCAGACTACTGTGATTGATAAGAGCACTAGCCAAGCAATACGCAGGACAAGAACAAGGTCATATTTTAAAAACATGGAGGGGCAGATCACTCTGTAGAAGAGATGAACATTCCTTCACTGACTACATGGTCTGAACGCGAACATTTCAGAGTTATCCACAACACCTAAATAGAACTAAGAATTTTTCTTATGTGAAGCAGAAATTAAGACTACAATAGCCCTTTACAGAGAAGCTCTGCTCTTTAACTGTCATTCAGCACACTGCTGTAGTACTGCTACCCCAGTCCCAACACCCAGTGCTGGGTAAGGCAGTGTGTTTGTCACTGATACTGCCTCTGGAGATACGGAGTTTCTGCTGGGGTTTGAATTTAGTGACAGCTTTGGGATATGTTTGTTTTACTTTACACAATCATCAGAATCTGGCCAAAAATTCACCTTAAACCAGTTCAACCAGTTTCACATAATTTGAAACAACACATTTCATGAGAAAATATCTTCTGCAGGTTGGACAGGTGGGCATTTAGATCCATATTCTTACTCAATTACTATGACTTACTGCAGTGACATTAAAACAACTCAGAGAAACAGAGCATGAAATGAAGGTAAGTGATGGACTTCAGTTTTAATATATTTTTTCAGTGCTAGTTTCTCATGTAAGGAGTAAAAATGCCTCAGATGACTCACAATGGATGTAGCTTGAAATTGTAGCATGCAGTTTTCTGAAACAGGCACAAACGCTCAAAACAGTGGAGCTAATTTCTGTGTCAACTTTCCTTCCACAAGGACTAGTGCCATTTTGCATAGCTGAAGCACCAACTCCATGCATATATTTGGCAGTGCCATACGTATCTAGCTTCCTCGAGCTTTCAGTAATATGAAGTTGCTTCAGACACTGTAGCTTCTCATTAGGTTTATCAGATTTAAGTTACTCTGTGTGGCCTCAAGGCAATTGCCTGAGATAACAGCCTCAGGGCCCCAACCAGACTGTCATCATTTAAGAAACCAACAGAAGAACTTCTGCATTTGTTCACATAGGTCACTGTATAATGAGAGGCAGATCAACCATCAACAGATGGACCTAGAGAGGTCATGCTCTTGTCCTATTTCCAGGTCATAGGCCATGAACATATACTCCAAGAAACACAGCAAAGTATTTTACAGGCAACACTAGAGGTATGAGGCAAAACCAACTTTCTAATTCATGTTATTTGAAGAGAGCAGGGATCACTGTGCTAAGTTTCTCTCACTGAGGCATGAGAAGACTAGAAGATATAAAATACCTGAGTCACAAGGTGTGGTTGTTTTAGGGGTTTTTTTTACTTATTCAAAATAACATTAGCTGAATAATATGAACACATATTCATTCACTGACACATTTTGAAACCGCTCTTGATTTAAACA
>NW_010431880.1:40790-46794 GCF_000710305.1 Buceros rhinoceros silvestris
GGATCACTTATGGACTATGGCCCAATTCAGCTTAAGTGAAGTCCCACTTCATTTAATTCACAGTGTTAGGTGCTGCATGGTAGCCACCAAAAACTTGTTACTACTGCGAAGTTCCTGATACAGGAGACAGAAGTCTGAAGTATGCCATTCGGCTGTGGACAGATAGACTGTGCCACATCTTTCACTCAGATCTTATATGTAGTCTCTTAGCCAGAATGGTCTGGCTTAAAATCAAAAACACTAAGCCAAAAGTCTTGGTACCACTGAACTTCTGCCAAAATATACCTGAGCTGCAAAACACTGGCTTTGATGTCTGAAGAGGACGGAAATATAGCTATATTAAATTACTAGATTTTTTTTACCCCTGTTACAGATTCTAAAGACACTGCTAATAAATTTGACTTACTTTAGACAGACAAATATTAACATTTTGATCACAAATTCATTCATTTTAAATGCAGTTTTACCATCTTCAGTCAGGCAGAAAATCAGAAATACCCTGAAATGAAACACATCTCATTTTTCACTGTGTCCACAAATAACCTCAAGAAAGCAAAAACCATCTTACCATCTAGCCAAGTAGTCTGCAAGATGACAACATGGCAAGTTCCAAAGCCTCTATAAAATCAGCAAGCACCTTGTTATCATAACTATATTATGAAAAATAGCGTGCTGTTACAACTGACAGGCTGTTACAACTCTGCCAAGTAGAAGGAAATGTGGCAGGAAGCTTTCCAGTGAGAGAAAAAATCTTGGTATAGAGTAGAAATATATAAAATGCTATTTGCTTTAACTACACATTTGCCACTAGAAAGTGTTCAAATAGCACAGAGAGAAGACTCACAAACGTTGGGTTCTCAAGGAGCTACTCAGTTTTAAGAACTGATGTTAATGAGTTCACAGAGAGCAAAGTTTCTTCAGCTTTAATTTCTCCCATCACATGAAACCTTGAAGCATCTCAAGACTGAGTATTTGTTCACCTACTACAACAACTTGAGAATCACTAACAATGTCACCATGTGGTGACACCTGCCATAAGAAAATGATGGTACTTAGAAGAAATTATAGTGCCCCATGCTCCATTACCTTTACTCAACTTTAAATCGCTCTAAGCTATATCTCAGTCAAAAGAAGGAAAATAAGTGTTACAAACTCTTATCTCACTATGTGGTCTCTGATGCAGCAAAGACTTGCAAAGACATTTTCAAAAGTCTCTAGAGGTACCGTCTCTTCTGTGCTTGTCCAACACAATGAACAGCAGAACATGCTTTAATATCCTACTCCCAGCAGCGGTAAATGGTAACAAAACTGTTGAGTCTGTGACAGGACAAATCCCTGTTCAGTGATCTTAATACCATTAATTGGCTGTGCTTCTTGTGAAGCAGTAACACAAGCTGAGAACACATGAGCTGAAAATAAGCTAACTTGAAGCATTTTTTCTAAGAAGTATATTATTAGATCTACTAATAAAATTCATTGCCAATTACTCACAGAGCTATATATCACGTATTAAAAAAGGCATTAAAGTAATGTAATCTCGCCACCTGTTACCACACACAGATATATCTACATTTAGGAATATCCACATTAAGTACTGACTTAGGATGGGGGGAAAAAAGGCCTGTTAATGTGCTTTCTTTGCCCCTTAAACCATTCTTTCTTTGTTCTTTAAAAACAAAAACAAACAACTGCATATTTTTTCCTCAAGAGTGTATATGCCAGTATTCTCAATTTGGTTTTATTCTTTCCTTTTGCATCCTCTACAATCCTACAAAATAACATAATTCAGAAGAATTCACATCAGTCACCTGACACAGATCTCTGACAAGCCACTGAAGATTCTGTTACATTAAGCAGGTAGAATTAGAACTTTATGCATGTACATCAGGGACAATGTGTCCGTATGAATAGTCTTAAAGCTGGAACCTTTAAAGTAGGCAACCATAACTGCAAATCAAAATTGAGGAAGTTTCTCAAGTTAAAAGGCCTATGAGAATTTATGCGTAAAGAGCCTGGACATGGAATACACGGGGAAAACTACAGAAAGCCCGGGTATCTGAGTAGACTTAGAGAATTTCACTTTCTTGCTAGAGTAGGTTGAGCGTTCCTTCATTAGATGCAATTACCATTTCATCAACACCTCTCTTTGTAATTACCAGAAATAGTCCACAATATGGGAAAAATACATTAAAAAATCATATTCCAGGAGGTAACATGGACCATGTAATTCCCTCAATCAAATTCAATGTTCTTAAACTCCCAGTGTATACTTAAACGCTTTCTCTTTCAACAAAAAAAGCACAGATCTTGTGAGTACTCACCACCGTCTTCAACCATGAAATGAAAAATGTCACTGGTGGCATTGTCACCCCCTCGTAAAACATAGCATATCTTCATATCATCAATATCAGCTGGAAAGAGTAAGGAAAAATAGATTTTATTTTAAATGCTGAAGGGAGGAAACTGTCTTTATAAAAAAACTTGATAAGTATTAAATCTCAGGAATTTCAGTATTACTAGCATTGAGGTTTTACAGATATCATTGATTCTCCCTCTCATCACTTCCCCCTCCCAAGTGCCTTCTTTCTTTTAAGACGTATTTAGAAAGAACTGAAAGGAAATGTAAAATCATGGGCTCAACAGTCAGAACTATTTCATATTTTTAGTGGTGAATTTTCTTAAAAAGGGGTGTATCTCCACTAAGATATTGATTCTGTCATTCTTCATGCTGAGAAGTACTGTAGAGGCCATGGAAAATCTGTCGCTGAAATGGAAGCAAAACCCAGGGTGTTTTCTATGTTAAGTTCTACTCTCGCTTCAAAAGGCAAGACAAATTAGTCCACATAACCTCTGAAGCCACCTCTAGAACTAGATTACTTCTGGCATGTGGTCTGCCCCTGGAATAGGCTATCTCTACACATTCTGCAGCAGAGAGATCCCAATCTCTCTAGACCCTCACAAAAACGTCCTCTCCACCATATCACCCTTCCTACCAGCACGTTTTCAAAGGATATGGCATATAATCTATATAAACTGTCACAAAGAGTGCTCAAATCCTTACAGTTATTGACTGTTCTAAGAACGCAAACAATTAAATTAGGCAGACAAGTCTGCAGTATGAAAAAAACCTTGATGCACAATTTCGAATCATCAATTGCAATAAAGAAAGTATGTAAAAGGTGAACAAATGTTTTCTGGTTTCCTTGAGCAGTGATGAGAAACATGTAACACATAAAACCTAATTTTTGTCACTTTCTTTGAAAGACTGCTCTTGGTAAAAATCCATGTCTGATACTTCTTTTTAAGAAAAAACATTAGAAATTAATAGCATTAAAGTGTTGCTTAAGTACCACCCAAGTTCTCCACCCATGTTAGGGAATATGCATTAGTAAAAAGAAGCCCAAAACCCTTTTGTTAGAGCTCCTCAAAATCTTCAGTTACAAAAGTAGCCAGACATCTTCTATGGTAAACAATTTAAGAGCATTATCAGCAAATACACATCACTGAAGAATCTCTTCCATAAATGTTTGAAAGTTATAGATCATAAATTCATGGGGCTGCAAAGAGGACGCAAACAAATACATCTTTATGCCAGTGGAGCAAATAAATCTTTCATCTTGCAAACACACAAGTACTCAACTCCGCCCATGTGGGTAGCCTTATCAAAATCCATCGTTCTAACATATATAAAGATAAGAACTTGAGCCAGTGTTTGCAGAACCAGCTCATAAACAAAAGAGCCACTTGTCATCCAAATATCTTAATTTTGTCAAAAGAATTGCAAAGGAATGACCTGTTTTCTGTTCATTAAGAACACGTTCACAGTCACTTGAGGAATTCTACTCTTTCTTTCCACAGCTGATTAGGTTACGTTAGTTATATTAAAACTTGCCTAGTTGTAAGCACAATCAATTGTAGTTATACAATGGCTGTATAACTACAGTGCCTGCTAAATATTAATGGGATATTGTAATTGTCCAACAATATTCTGAAACCCATCCAACATAATTTTCTATTTAAAAAAAAAAAACATCGCCACTAGATCAGGGCACTGATTTCCCATTTGAATTTCTGCAAAACTGATGTGGTTATTAAAGGTTGCATATTGTAATATTATTCTTTAAGAATAATATGTGGAATATGACTTGGCCCTTACGGACAAACTTACCCACGTGAGATCAGGAACTCCCAAAACAGCACTCAGCAGTCCATCACACTTTGTACATTCAAAACGTTATCCAAACATCAATTACCTACTTGTTATATACCACTAAACTTCTTTGAATGTGAAAGACTTGGCAGTTCCTTAATAGACTTTCCATACTTTAAATCAAATTATCTAATATTAATGAATATCTGCTATGAACAAACTCCAGCCTCAACTTGCAGAGACAAGTGCAGGATGGTTATTCACACACAATATTCTTTGCACATATTTTTTTTCTAGGATAGTACTAGACTAGAATTTAACACCTGGCAAGTGTTTTTCTTTAAGCTTTCTCTGCATTTACTATCACCAAATTGTAAACATATAAAGCATAAAGAAATAATAACGAATTAAAAGTGCTACTTTCAGGTGTAACATGAAGTAACAGACAGTTAGACTTGAATAAACTTAGGAACAGCTTAAAATATTTTAAGAATACTGTATTTCGTTACTATCACTTGCCTATCTCTCATTCAGATTATTTTATTCTTTTCTATTTAATTTTTAAAAAGTACCAACTATTTGCAGAATTTGGGGACCTTTTATCAAGAAGTTCATTTTTCCACTCTCTAATACCCAGTTTGAGCAATCCCAGTTCACTCTATGAGCCTCACCTACTGTACCTATGGCAGAAGTATTTGATGTATTCTGATCATAAAGCCCCATGCTGATTGTTACTGAACAAAACACACACCAAATCTCCTGGACATACTACATTCTGTGCAACCTCATTTTGACTGGAGGCTCTTAGCTCATCCTGTCTAGCACTTAGTGAAGTTTTGTGGGCAATTGAAAAGCAATCTCAAGTGTAAGGCAGAAAGCTGTTTGCTAAACAATCGCTGTGCCCTCTAGGTTACAGGCAATCTGAAAAAAACAGACTGCTCAAGCTGCTTGCACACAATGAGTCTTGTTTCATCAATTTTACCTCACTCAAAGCGGTCAGATTGCCTGTTCATACAAACATGGACACAAATCTAAAGAATGGAAGCATGAGGTGGTAGAATATTAGGACAGACTTCATAGACTATTGAAAACTCATCTACATGTGACCCTGAACAGCCTCATCTGACTTCAGAGTTGGGCCGGTTTTGAGAAAGGGTGGGACCAAATAACCTTCAGAGGTCCCTTCCAACTTAAACTGAAAGACTGTAATGATGTTTTACAAGCCCCAAGAGGACCCATGCGTTAATGAAACTGAAGAAAGCATGTTAATGAAAGCACTTTGTAAGAAGTTGCCCCACATGGCAGGATAGGACCCCTAAAAGGGAGGGAGATAAAAACATAGTGTAACAGCAAGTCCAATAGTCAATACAGGAGCATCCCAAGGTCAAAACTATTACTCGTGGTAATAGTTTTGCTAGTTGCAAAATCTGCACTTACATTAAGTTCATTAAGAATATGACAAAAAAGGGTCTTGTTTACTCCTGCCCTGAACATTAGATAATAATTTGTCTCAGTATAGCATAAGCATCAAATATTTATAAATTTACTACTCTGGATTTGACAGTGCTTTGTATGTTAATAGTAGTGGGCCACAAGTTGAGGGACAACAGCGAACTACACACAAAGTATGCAGCTTGGTCTACATAAGACCTCCATGTCTCACATCACATCTCAAAACTGTGGCCTTCTAAGTTCATCCAAGCTTTTTTGTCTCCCTGCCACTCAAAACCTCTCCTGTACCCAAAGCAGTTACAGACAAGAGGGCATCTAAGGGAAAAGAAAAGGAAAAGACAATGCCCTTTAATCCACAACTTTCACTCCCAGATCATTCTATGACTTTCAACAAGATCTCTT
>NW_010431880.1:46969-53241 GCF_000710305.1 Buceros rhinoceros silvestris
GTGTGAGCTTGATGCTTTCTGCCTTTCATGCAGCCTTTACAGATACCTCCGTCATGTGCTTGGCCTTGCATTCGTAAGACGTTTTTATGTATTCACTTCAAAAAATACAAACCACTATAAAAAAAGCATTCAGGAATTTGAGAAGTGAGATACCACAGAAATAACACAAATATCTGCTCAGGAGGTATTTGCTCATAGAGGCCTAAGAACAAAATTATTGAAGAAATTTTTTTCTTAAAAACACTTTTAACTCAACACATTTTAGAATGCTTCTGCCAGTACAGCTGGGGAACCTGTGAAGTTATATCACTTTCTGGGGATCCTCACTAGCTTTAAAACCAATTTTTCCTAAGGGTTGCATGCTTCTCACCCAGCTCAGGCAGCCCCAGGATATTAAGAAAGCCTACACGAAGACCAGTGAGCATGCCACATGGTCACACTGCCAATTGAAAGCCAAGTAACAACTTCATTTTGGTCACCTGAGAAATGTACACCTGGCCACAGAGCACAAAAGAGAATGGAATATGTACCTAGTCTGAAAGCCCCCCTCATTCCCACATCAGAAAAGTGGGATATCACTCTGCTATGCAGTGGCCTGCTTTCAAGGAACATGCACTCAATAATTCTATGTTCTCCAATATAAGAGAAAACCCACTGAAAAAGTTATAATCTGTTCATTTGCTTACTCCAACTCTATTCTGACTACACCAGTCTTACAGAACTGTTAAGTAAGTCCTCAACAATACTCGCAGTTCACTACTGAAGCCTTACATTTAAGGAGCTGTGGTAGTTACCAAAGCTTAGACATAGTTTGGTCTCTCCTCATCCTCTTTTTTGCACTAACACTGCAAAACTTAGGGCACCCCAGTAGTTCAAAAGTTCATTAGGCCTAATTGCAAGATTTGGTCTATCCAACAAGAAAATCATCACAATCAAGGCTGAAACATGGGATACATACCAGTATGGGCTCTGTGAACTAAAATACAGCCAACTACAAGTACTCACCTCTAGCCTTACCACCTACACAGCCCAACCTGTCTGGTCCCCTTTAACTTTGAGTCTCCACGATCTTGTGCTGTCTTGCTCACTCCACAGCTGCAGGAGGCTCCAAGAAACCTCATTTTATTGCTAATTAACAAGCTATTAACTCATTGCAATGTAACATGGAAAATTTTCTGGAGAATAGCTAATGCTCCCCTTTCAATTAAAGTTACTTCACAGCCATGTGTTGAGGCTTTATTTCATAACACCCAGCACATGTGGTTTTCATCCTATTTATACCACCTTGTATTTCAGTTCCATGTAAAAAGTAAGAACCACTGACATAATTTAAAAACATCTGCATTACCTTTTAATTTACCACAAACATTTTGTGGTTAAGATTTGTATAATTAAGGCAACCAATGCACTCATAATATATTAATTCCCCACATTTGGCAAACAATTTTGCTTTTACAGTTAAGTGCGCTCAGACTGCACAGCAACTGATACTCTAGCCATGGTGTGACCACTAGTCAATAATAGCTTAGCCACTCCCGTAGCATTTTCTAAATAAAACTGTTTAAAGAGGGCACTCAACCTCTAAAGAGCTGGAACACAGCTCTTCAGAGAACATGCAGCCCAACTCTGTTATCCAAATTTCTACCACTGATAGAAGGTCCAGATCAGTTACTTGGACTGTAAGATCTCCAAAGCGAAGACGCTCCTTTATTCAGTGTTTTTCCATAAACTCCCTTTCCTGCTTTAAAGCTGGCACAGATGCAATAAATAATAATCAGAACTAAAAAAATAAGAGCCATTATAAATAAGCTCACTATTGAAAAGCTTCTCCCATCAATTACTATAGTTTATCATGAAAAAGAGTGTTTCCAGTGATCAAAAGACAGCATGAAGTATTGTGATACCTTGCGTGAACTGGCTGATGCTATGGTTGCCTTTCCCCAGGTGGATCAGGAAGCCATGGCGCGGACCCTCTGTGATTCTGATCTTAAGGGTAACGTGTAAACTGTCTCTGTCTTCCACTTTGAGCACCTTGTTGGTAATCAGAAACCCGATGTGACCTGTGGCCAGAATACGGAGCGTCTGAGCACCCTTATTTATTACAATTTGAGGTACACTGTTGTCCACAGCCATTATTCGAATCTTCATAGTCTGAGGTTTCCTTGTTTCAAACACAGTGTTGGGGAAAACATAGAAATCAGTGTGAGTGCCATCCGTAACAGTGAAAGAGAAGCTATCCTCAACTGATTCTGTGCCATCATGTTTGTAGCTGATTAGATTTTCATTCAGATCTTGTTTAGTGAAGGTGGTGACTGGCTTGGAGTTATTGAACATGATCTGACCATGAACTGGTATTTGAGTGATGATAAATTTTAGCAATGCATCAGGTGTGTCTCTGTCTTCTGCAGTCAGTTCAAATGGGGTTATCAGTTTGTATTCATTTTCACTCACCACCAGGTTATGGATTGTGACCACAGGTTTCTTATTATCCACATCACTGATAGAAATTCTGAAAGTACGAAATACAGGGTTATAGCCATCAGTCACCTCAAACTCAAAGCTGTCCATTTTTACCTCATCTTCTGAAGTGTGAATGTAATAAACTTTATTGCCTGCTAACAGAAGTTGAGTAAAAGTGGAGATGGGTACCCCAGGCTGATCTGTGCATTCAAGATGACCACGAACAGGTGCTCTGGTAATAGTGAAAACTAAGTTCTCATCTGGACTATTCAGATCACTGGTGCTAAGCAAATCAGTAGTAAGGGTTACCTTCCCTCCTTCCTTCAAAGATACCCCTTTGCTGACTACATCTGGGAAGACAATATCAATGCTACCTATTGTCACATAAAAGTAGCGGTCAATGAGAGGATTTATTCCATCTGTCACATCAAACTTGATAAGGTCACGAACTCCTTCTTGGCCAAAATGCATATATCGAATTAAATTTCTATCCACTTCATCTTGGGTGAAGTTCATCCCCAGGGTAATATTCTCAACTCCACTTGAAGGCTTTATTTTCTGTAAGAGGCCTTGTCTTGGCCCGTATCTTATAATGTATGTCAAGGTTTTGTCTTCAGAATCCAGGTCAGTAGCCTTCAATATTCTGTTATCAATAGTTCTAGTTTCCCCTATTTCAATCTCCAAACCATCGTTGATGGCCATTCTGGGCGTTTCATCATCTACAGGAATAACCATGATGAGTACCGTTTTCCTTACGGTATGTTTACCATCTGTGAGTTCCACCTCAAAACTGTCCTCCTTAGTCTCAGAGTCATCATGTTCATAGAGTATGTTGGAGCTCTCTGTTATCTGATCCAAGGTGAAGCTCTCCACTAGGACAGTTCCATTGACCAGCTGGTTCACAATGTGGCCATGTCTGGGAAGCCTGATGATTGTGAACATTAACTCATCAGCAGGGATATCTGCATCAACTGCATTGAGGATAGGGGTATCAATAACCAGGCTCATGCCTTCCATCACAACAAACTCTCGCATATAGATTTCAGGCTCTTCATCATTGACTGGCATAATGACAACACGGAAAAAGTGCCTTTGGGAAAAGTTAATGCCATCAGAACAGCGGAAAGCAAATCTGTCTTCAAGAGGTTCTACACCCTTATGTATACTTTGGACATAAAAAATATGCCCTTGACGGAGGTCTTTCAAGGTAAAAGCACTTACAGCTATACCTGCTCTGGATTTTTCAGATCCTGGGGCTGGAGAGATGTTCTCTACATACCCCGATGTGGGCTGAGCAACAATGGTGCAGAGTATATCATCACTAGGAGTATCCACATCTTCAGCCCTGAGGTGAGCAGGAGTAATGACCCGTTTGTCACCTTCTACTACCATGAACTGCTCCCCTACAAAAATCTCTGGGGCTTGATTGTCAACAGGAAGAATGGTCACCAAGACTGAAACTCCTTGAACAACATTGCCCCTGACACTCCACTTCTCAGAAAGGTCAGACAAGGTAAGGTTAAAGGTATCTTGTTTGGGCAGAAGGCCTATTTCACCACCAGTGTGAGCATACACTACAGCACCATCCAGCAGATCTCTTTGAGAAAATCTCTCTGCAGTCACCCCTCGGACCAGGATGTTGCCATGCTGAGGAGGATCCTCTACAATGAAGGTCAACATTAAGTCATCTGTATCCTCATCTGTGCCCTGAATGACATTAGCAGTGATTTCAGCAGCACCATTCTCCAGCACATCCAGGTAGGAACCAAGAGTGCCTGGGGGCAACCGTAGCTTAGGCATCTCATCATCAACTGGGTGCACATTCATTTTCAGTGTGATAGGCACAAAATGAACCCCATCACTCACATCAAGCCTGCAGGTATCACTGTTGGTCTCAGCTCCGCTGTGCACATATACCACCCTCCCTTGTCTGATATCCTCCAGGCCAAAGACACCTCCTGGGATCAAACTGTACCCAGAAAGCTGCAACTGGCCATACTGAGGAGCCTGAGTCAGGATAAACCTGAGATGGGCAAGTTCAGTGTCTGTGTCACTGGCATCCAGCTCAGCTGGACTAAGGACATGGCTGCCTCCCTCAGACAAAGTGAAGCCAGTGTTAGTAATTTCAGGAGGCTGGTTATTCACAGGCTGCAGGTAGATCGTGAAAGTCCCCTCAGCTGCATTACCAGCTGCATCTTGCACTTGATACTGAAACTGAACCAAATGAGGGGCCACCCCCAGTTCTTCCTGCGGGGGACGGTATGAGATCTTGTGATGATTGATCTGGGCTTGGGTGAAGTGGGTAACTTCCACAGAGTGATCCTCAGTCAGCACGAGGGATCCAAGGCGGGCTCCATACACCTCTGGAGGGTGGTTTGTGTCAGTGTCGGTGGGGGGCTGGGTTATTGTGTAGCGGAGTTCACGGTCCCCTGAATCCTGATCTGTGTAACACAAGTGTTTCCTCCGCAGTGGGGTCACCTGCTGTTCTGCAACTATTAAGTGCAGGCTGCTGCTGCTATGCAGCTCTGGGGCTAATCTGTCCACGGGATGTACCCGGATCACAAAAGTCTGAGGTCCAGAGCGGTTGGGTGGGTCATTGTCATCCTGGACTCTAAAGATGAACTGGTCCAACACAACCCCAGGGCCAGGGCTGTGAGGCCCAAAGTGGTGGTAATAGAGGCGCCCTTCCACAATGTCCTGCTGCAGCCACTCTCTCACTGGCTTTTCATATATTAGGGAGCTCCCTGCTAAACCCGGCACCTTCCTCCAAGAAAAGCCCTCATCTTCTTCCTCCTCTTCCCAACCAGGAGGTGGTTGTGCTTGACGGAGGAGGAGCTGCCCAGCAGTGGGGCCAGACTCCACTGTGAAGAGCAGGATAGCATCCTGTGAGTCAATGTCAGTGGCACTAAGAGCACGGGTGGTGATGGGCACTGTTTCACCCTCAGCCATGGCCAGTCCCGTGTTAGCGTTGAGTAGAGGTGGCTGGTCATCAGTGGGCACCAGGGTAATGGGGAAAAGGAACTCAACACGGTGGCGAGACCCACCATCTTCTAGCCGCAGGACCAGGTTGTCACTAAGCGGAGACTCACTGCCGTCATGCTGGTAAATGACCTGGCCTGCTGCCAGCTCAGCCACTGTGAAGTGTTTACGAGGGGTAGCATGTGCTGGAGTGTCCTCCAGGAGAGTGAGATGGCCGTGCCTCAGCCCCGCTACCACACTGACCCGTACCTGCTCAAGGTCATCCTCATCACTGATCACCAGGCTGGGGCTAGGACCAGGGCCTGAGAGAGGCCGCGACTGTCCCTCATAGAGCACAAGACCGGTGTTGCGTGTCACCACAGGTGCCAGCGTGTTCATGGGCTTCACCACAATCACGAAGGCAAAGGGCTCTGAGGCAGCACCCTCTGGGTCCAACACCTCCAGCTCAAGCTCAAAGAGCCGCTCCTGATCCGAGTCCTCCATGGGTGGCTGGTAGGCGATGCGCAGCTCCCTCACGTCCTGCTGGCTGAAGGAGGAGACAGGCAAGCTCCGGTCATCTGTGCTGACCATGTGGCCCTGGCCAGGGCCAAAGGGAGAGGTGATGTTAAAGAGCAGCACATCTGGTGGTGACTCAGGATCCTCAGCTGCCAGCATGTCGGGCGTAAGGGCGGTGAGGACAAACTGGTCCACCTCCATCATAAGCATAGCCAAGAAGCTGGGTTTGGGGGCCACATTCTCAGTCCCGGCCCGGATCCGCACCAGCACCTGCAAGAACTCGCGCTTCAGCAATGCCCCAACGCCCGTTACCTCCCGCAGCTCGGCCACCAGCGGCA
>NW_010431881.1:0-12774 GCF_000710305.1 Buceros rhinoceros silvestris
AGGGGGCTCAGAAGAAACCGGGGGGGGTCAGAGGAAACCGGGGGTGGGTCAGAGGAAATGAGGGGGGTCAAAGGAAACCAGGGGGGTCAAAGGAAACCAGGGGGGGTCAGAGGAAACCAGGGGGGGTCAGAGAAACCAGGGGGCTCAGAGGAAACTGGGGCGCTCAGAGGAAACCAGGGGGGTCAGAGGAAACCAGGGGGCTCAAAGGGATCATTTAACGCAGAGACACTAGAGACTCCGTGGACCACACGCTCCGCTTAAATCTCCAGGAGCCCCTCCCAGGAGCAGTGTGGAGGCTCCTGCAATACGTATTTTGGAACTGCCGTAGTACCTTCGCTATCAGCTCTGCACAGGGAAGACACTTGATACCGAAGGCAAGCTTTGCTTTCCATCGTTAGAGGATTTTTCTTCCACTGTCTAAAAACAGTGCCAAAAGAAAGTCTTAAGTGCTGCTCCACTGTTTTCAGGCCAAAATATTTAGTGTTGAAGTAGAACAGAGTATTCAGAAGAGCAACCGGTGAATGTGATCCTAACTGTTTAATCCTCCAAAGGTAATCCTCTTCAACTCGAGAGAATATCGATCCTTCAAAAAAAGAATATTAGAGAAAATAGAGCGCGTTAGCCTGTGAACTGTCCAGGTACAAAAGAATCAAGTTTCTGTTTCCTGTAAAATTTAACAAAATTCTCATAACAGATGCCTCTAATAGGCATATTTAATTATATGTCCCCCCCCCTCCACCTCTTAAAGACACAGGAACTCACTGTTCTAGGAGGAGAAATACCAGTATGGGCAATTTCACACAGAACACGTTTCTGTTTCATTACAGCAGCACCGCTTACTTTATGACAAAAACTCCCTCATCTTAGCACATAAAAACAAATGTTCAAGGGGCTAATCCCAACCCCTTCAGAAAAAGCGTATTTTTGAGTTCCTTTTATTCGGCTCCAGCAAAGCCTCCTAACAGCTACACCTTCTTCTTTTTTGTTACTAACGGATGCCTCCCTCGGAAAGCTCTCCTGGACCGTGCCGGGACATAGGGAGGGACCTATACAGAGAAAAGCCAACGTCAGGGAGAGGGAGGAAAGGGGCTGATAAGGACAAGCCCTCATTCACGAGAGGGTTGTGAGAAAGACGGGAGAACAGTGGATCCTGCAGTTCAGCACCATCAGATCTGCTGGGGAAAACTCATTTTTTCTCCAGGAACTGATGATCCTCCTGAGCGGAAAGCTCATAGCAGAGAGACCTCCCAATCCAGCTGAGAAAAACTAAAACGTGGAGCTCCTCACCCCGCCCACACCCATCCCAGCGCCTGCCTGCCCGCTTCCCATCTGCGAAAAAAATGGGAAAAAAATAAATCCAGCTCACATCAAAAGTACAGGTTGAAGAGCAGCTGCTTATTCTGACTTTCTACCATAAAATTTAAGAATAATGGGTGGTGGCAAAACCACCTCCTGCAGCATGGATTACCAGGAAACGAGACAACAGGAACAGGTACGGTCTTAACTCAGCTCTTAGATAATACCTGTATGATTTTCAACCAACTCCCATCACAACACTTACGGTGTTTGTATGTATCGATGTACGTGTGTGTGTATATACACGTAAAAATACAGAACTATTAAGAGATGCAAAACATACATGACCAAAAAGAAAATTACCATCTGGAAGTATGCTTGGCTGCCAGCTTCTAAGGATTTTATTTAATTCCTGTTCAAACGTCTGGTAGATTGGATCAATAAATATGTTGTCTTTTCGATTACTTCCATATAAATACTACAGAAAAGAGAGAGACACTATAGTTACAATTCCAGATTAGAACAAATCCCGTGGTATAGTGCTCTTTTTCAGTACCATGCTTGCACTTTTATTAAAAAAATAGTATCTAAATATAAAGCAATGAGACTTATCCAATATTTATCAGTTAAAAGTCACCTCCAATACAATGTATGTTGTAAATTTGTAGCTGGATACAAATCATAGTTTAATTACAGCTCCAACTGTTTTCTCCTAAATCAATACACTTCCCGGAAGCTTCCAACACGCCTTCATTTACATAACTATTTTATACAATATTTTTAACTAAGTCTTCAAAGCACAGTATTCCCCCAAATGTGGTTGTTTCTACGTGTATCAGTTTTGATTTTATAAAACAATTCTGAATCGGACAATCCAGCTTCCTATGAGCTTCGTGGGGTTTGCCCCTCTGTGCCCTGCTTGTTTTTCCTCTGTGGATTTTCTTTCTCTTTGAGCTCACTCTCCCAGTGAAACTGAAATAGATTGAAATCTGGTTCAAAACCAAGTCCCACACCAGCCTGTGAGAATTCAGCTAAAAATATTTCTGTTTCCTGGCTCAGAAGTGTCCGGCTAAACCCTGGCACCCCCAGTAGAAACCCGTGAGGTCCCCTGGGCCATCAGCACCGCAGAGGCTACAGGACCATGAGGTCGCGCTGCGGTCTCCCCTGCCACACGACACTCGGAGCGCACCCGCAAACCGTCATTTCCACATGTTACACTGTGCTCTGCTACCTACAGGCTCTAGCGGGGGCGAGATTAACGTAAGCAGTTTCCATCTGAGGCGCCTTCTACCAAAACCGCGGTGAACGGGAAGGAACCGCACACGCCGCTCAGTCCCTCAGTGGAGAACGGATGAATCACCGCCCGCAGCACCTTCAGGCAAACATCTGCCAAGCTCCATCAGCCGGAATTTTTCTCAAACAACCCTATTACCACACACGCTAAAAACCAAACACCACCCAAACCTTCGCCCCCCTCCAAAAAAAAACCCAACCCACCCCGATCTGCACTGGGACAAGGAATGAAGGCCACAATGTGGCAGGGGAGCAAGGCAGGCTAACACCTCCTTCTAGATGAACCCTCCCCACTAGATTCCCGTCTGACCATGCAGCAACGTGGTATTTTCCAGGACTGGTACTTCAGAGTTATCAAACCCATCACTGAACCATTTCTGCCTGGACTCAGAACAATTTCGGCTGCAAATAAACCTGAACTGAGAAAACCTACAATTTAACTCAGGGCCCAGTTTGCTGGAACAGATTTCCCAAGTGTTTCCTTTAAGAAAAAAAGTTATTTTAAGACTTGAAGGCTCCCGAGCATGTCCCCTGTGCTCAAGCTGTATTACACCCACGAGGAAAGCTCCCACCTGAGCCACAGTGAGTGCAACGATTCTGGTGGAGGGGGAAAGCGATTTTTCTAACCTACAGCTGCCACATTCTCTAAGAAAAGCTTAGACTCTAAGTTAGCAAAATATTGATAATCTTTGGCACAGCTTTATCCGTAAGTGGCATCATTTCATCTCCTCTGAGCCCTTTCTGAGTTAATCAGAGCCAACACCTTCTATGCAGTAGCGAACCATTTATTCTCTTTGAGGAGTACCCACGTCGGGGTTGTCGAGTGGGAAGAAGGACCAAGAAAATACTAGAAGGGAACGGAGTTTTGTTGCACTTTCCAACAACTACATCACATTTAGTGTTCCACTAACGTCTTTCAATCTGCTTCTTCAGAGGGGTAACACCCCCCACACACACACAATCTACCATTAGCACACAGACGCTGGCTGCAACCCTTGACCAGGTTCCTCTGATGGTTCAGTGTCACGCATGGTAACAGGCTCAGGATAATCCTGTTGTGCCACACAAACTTTGGTTCTGAGGAACTATCACAGTAGACAAAATAGACAACATCAAAGGCACAAAGAGGAAGGTGAAAAAGTATCAGCTGAGCTCCATTTTACCAGCACCCCCCCCACACCCTGTGACTGTTTATCAGCCTGATACGCGGATTTTTGATTTAAGATCCAGAGAGGCAGTACACCACGCGAGTGCGGAAGCAGAACGTGCCTTGTAGCGCTATCGACTACAACGCCACACAACGAACAGCCGCTGCTCACGTTTCAGCCATGGTTACAGACACCACCTCAACCCCTGATCATGTGTGCTCGTCATACAGAGGAATTAGCGGGGGTGCTATTTATTTTTAACAGGTTTTGATTAAAAAACCTATTTGATTCAAGCCCTCTGCCTTAACCATGAAACAGTTTGAGCCGGACTGTGCAGTCTGCGAGCAGCTTGCTTCCCGTATCACATGCATTTGTAACTGCCTTCGAATTCGAATGCAATTTTCTGTTCTGTTCTCAGCTCTGAACCCGGCTTATTTTATGTAATGATTTGCCTTATGTACCAAGACACCCTCTGCTTAAAAGATAAGCTGTGCAAGAGCTTTCCTAACGAGTGAGATGGTATTGCCTTCACACACCTCAGCCGTCTCCCTTTATCTTCAAAACACAATTTGGGGGCGGGGGGTGTGTAAGGTAGTCGATGCAGCAGGGTTTCCCGCAGTCCTGCTAAGTGACAGAATTAGCGAAGTGTTTTTACATTAAGCCGTCTTTAGCAAACAAAACGAGGCACAGCATTTGGAGAAACGCTGTCATTCTAGACGGCCAATTCCTTGCTTTAAGCAAGAAGCTTCAAATTATTGCAATACACCAGTCTGCATCCGAGGTTTCAGGATGGGTGTGCAAGCTCATTTTCTCTGCAGACAGCTTTCTACACCGTGATTTACGGAGCAGCCTCTCTGCGTTCCGGGTCACAGCCATTACATGAAGAATAGCTCCCAGCCGATAAATCCACATTATCTCCACTCTCCCACTGAAATGTGTTACAGTCAAACCAGCAGCTCCACTTCCCATCTCTGCAGCCTCCACTAACCTCCTGAATCCCAAGACACAGATAATAGATGCTGTCAGGTGCATAGTTCTCTCCATTTGGCCTTCGAATTTCATTGACAAAATGTGTCAACCCATAGTTTAACTCAGCTGAAGTGTGTGATAATAGATCTTCCTTTAATTTCACAGACTTTGCTGTAAAAGAGAGAAAAAATGCCATGTTATACAACAGAATTATCACATGGTGAGAGTGGGACGGGGTATTTTTGGAGCGGAAAGCAGACAACCGGCTTGATGTCCTCTCCACTAACCAATGAACAAGACTAAATGTTCTAGGTAGTCCCAATGTATTAAAATAAAGCAGGCTACCAGAGGAAAGCCTGGTTAACCAAATGCAGCGTCAACCACTGATGAATGTACTGTCATGCACAGCTGAGGATGACATGGAGTGGCCCAAGATGCTGCAGTGAAGACAGTGCTGCAGAGGGAGACCTTCAGGGGAAACGGCAGTTTCCAACCATCCAACAGAAAAGGTATGAACTCCCCGGTCAGACAGAATATGAGGAAACGCAGGATGCAAACAGAAAAATCAACATGTTCACGGAAAGTCAGGAAAGCCAGGAAAGCCAGGAAGGTGCTGTCCTGGCTTGCATGAGAAGTGTGAGACCCAGCATTTTGAACCAAGCAGGGAAAAGAAAATAAAAAAGTTTGGCAACTCCGCAGTAAAGTAACCCCAGTTGCTGTGGAAACATTAGGGACACGTGAAAATGTCTATTAAAAATCTCAGCTGAAAATCAGAAGACGACAGCAATTCTCCCTACCAAGTAAGGATCCGGATGGCAGATTTTTGGAAATACTTACTTGGTTTCAGTTCCTCTAATTCTGGCAGATCTTCATCGACACAACGAGACTTCACCCAGTGCTTCCAGGCGTTTACACCATAGGCGTATTTGAATGGGAAACTACACTCCGAGTTGTCAGAGCTGTCGTCGTGAGCCTGGTACTCTGACACCGCTTTCCTCTTCACCCCCTGCCATCAAATCACAGCGGTTAACACTGCCGACAGCCGCTCGCAGAAGTAACACCGACGCTGGGCAAGCTGCAGGCCAGGTTAAAACCGAAGTACGTGCTTCCTTCAGTAGGAGTTTCTGTGTTGAACGTCCTTCTAAGGACAGTATTTCCTTAAGCGGACAGACATTTCTAATTCACCTTTCACACCAGTTCCTGACACAAACGGAATTATTTTTGATGATGGAGCTGCTGATTGGTTATATCGTATTAAGCAACAAACACGCGATGCAGCAAACAATTGGGTGTATTCTAGGTTTTCATCGCGTTACTGCGCAGGAAGGTAACGGTGCTACAAAGCAACTGTTAGGCTCAACTGAACCCGTTAACGGAAAAGCCAGCACTGGTCCCAAATTAAAGCAGGGCCAGCAGTGGGTACGTGGGTAAGACCCCGTGGAAAATACCAGCAGTTGAGGCTCAAAATTGAAAACTGGAAATACACCTTTATTCTGAGAAAGTTTTATTAGAAGTTGGCTGGTTTTTTAAAGCTGTGACATCTCCTGCGCTTATTGCAACAAAATATTTCAGCTTCGCGCCAAGCGACAGAAACTCTATTTCCTGCTAGATTCCTTCTAAATAAAAGATTATGGCTAATTCATGTGCGATGTCTAAACAGAGGATTTGACTGTGAATAAAATATGGGAAAATTACAAGCCAATAAAAATGGATTCTTGAACTATTTTACATAGGAGATGTTATAGCAAAAATAGCATCAAAATTACCTTCTTTTTGGACCGAGGCCTTGGCTGTTCCTCGTATTCTTCCCCAAACACAGGAGGTAACAAAAACTCATTTTCTGTATCAAGCTCCTCAGTTGCTGAAAATACAGTAATAGAAACTTATTTCTAAACATCTTTTGAATAACATTGGCTTGAAAAAACCAACAAACTTTATCAGTGTGCATTACATCAGGTCCCCAAAAGGACACACAGAAACATTATCCAAGACTGGATCTCGGTCAGAGGAAATAAACCTGCGCTTATTCTGAAAACAAGGCAAAGGGATGAAAGTGTTTGTTTCCAACTAAATCAGAAAGGAAACAGTGCTCAACATTTTCAAGCACTCTCCCCAGTCACCAAGGCTGCATTTCGCACGACGGAGCCTTACACAATTTCTCCTGCCTGGGCAGTCCTCCGTATGAAGGAGTTTAAGTCGTGGTGAGATGAGCAGCTATGAGTGGAAAAAGTACAAATTAACTATGTGCCCTTTTGTTCAGGTATTTCCATAATTTCTAGTCAGGTTTTACATTTTATAGAGCACATCATACTTTGATAAAAACACTAAGAGTCAAACATTCTTTCAGAGAAACTGGTCTCACGATGGATATGACAGTAATATCAGTAAAGAGATATATGGCAATACATCAAAATATGATTTCCTCCACATTTCAGGGAGAGGATGAAGGACTTTTTCTGGCCACACGATGGAATGAGGCAACGTATGAATGGATTTAACGGTGCAGCTTCCACCTTTATTTACTTTACTGAAGATGGATCATCTCTCATTTAGCCATCAAACAAAAGTGCATTCCAAAGCGAATGCGCGTCTGCTAGCCTGATTTCTCCTCCTTCCCACCGAAGGCACCATTCAAATCGGTCCAGATGACACAGCACTCGCACAAAAAGCCCTAAGAACTCTGCCCCAGACTAAACACCAGTCCTTCTCCTGCTACCACCAACACCGTATCTCAGGAGCGCTTCAGTGTAACTGGTATCTATCACAAATCGCTGCTGTTTACTATTCCACTTTGATTATTTTTGTCCTTCCATCGCCTTCCTTCTCACGTACCACGCCACACTTAGAAATCTAAAAATCTAGCATGCACCTGGCTAATGAACTTCCTAAGAGTAAGGTCAGGCTGACCCCTAGACTTGATCTTTAAATGAGACATAGGGCAAACTGAGAAATCCAGTCTGGGCATCCAGGGCAGGTATCCACAGCACAAGGCAGAAGATACAGAAGATACTAAATCAGATACAGGAGCTGGCCAGTGGAAGCACAAGCGTGAGAGTTTTATGTCCAAGAGAAACTACGTCAAGGGAGACTGTAGCTACAGCCAGGAGATTCCCTGGATCTTGGCTGGGTTAGGACGTGGCGTAAGGAAACAGACGCTGTTGCCTGCGTTCTGCAGAGTGGTAGAAATTGTAACACAGAAAACCAAGACCTTCTTTCAGCATCTCAAAGCAGTGATTTTCTTGCTAATTCACATAACGTTTCAAATTCACGATTCGAATAGAGGTATGGACGTTACCAGATACTAAAAGGTAACACAAGTGACGTGCACCACACCAGCTCACCGATTTCCAGCAAACTCGAGTGGGAAATTCGCCCTTCTGTCATTTCTGCCCTAAACCACCATTTCCCACGGCAATACCTGGTGACTGAGAACGCATTCAGTATTGTTTTCCATGACACATACCAGCTGCGACTCTGAGCCTTCAAAAGAGCTTTCCTAAATCCATGTCCAAAACCAAGCGATGCAGCAAGTTCATTTGAGAAAGGTTAATCCCCCCCTGCTCACTCCATTCTGTTTCAAATACTGCATTTGGAAAGATGGAGCAACGAATTCAGAAGTCCCCAGTCTTGCAAAGGCATGGCAAAGTGTTACCTAAAAATCAAGTGGATCTTGCAATCAAATAAAGCTCCTCTGAAAGGATGATGAAACAAAGTACAACGGTTACCCATAATGTCTATTCCATGATTATTTTTTTTTTTTAAATGGGAGAAAAAAATACCTCTTGGAAAGTCTATTTCGATATCAAGGTCTGGCTCATATGGAACATCGGGCAAGCTTATCCGTGTCTCTGTTTCTGCGTTTAGTAGACTTGACTCAACTACAACACCTGTTTCAAAAAAAAGGAAAAACTTCTTATTTTAACCACCACATGGATTAGTCAAAACAGGGCAGATTTAGCCAACCCTGCTCTTGATTCACACGTATCCACACATGAACCACACTCCGAAGAGCCAAGAACTCAGTAAGAAACTCACTGGCCACATCAGAAGCTTCTGCTTTTCCATCCCGTTCAGGTACCATCCCCGACAAGGTCAGCAGCTCAGTCTCCAGGGGATTTGAGGGCACTTTCCCCCTCAGCTCTTCTATTGCTGCAAAGATTTTCTCACTGCTATCCAGAGAAGTGGGTAAGAAAACTGGAACTGGCACCTATGAAGACAGGGAGGAAGAGATCATTAGAAAAGAAACTAATAAAAAATATGCTGCAACAAAGCATCAACAGCAGTCAACTGAGAACCAAACTCTGCCAAAAGACAGAGTTAATACAGAGTAGAAACACATCCCTTCAGTGTGGCTGAGAAAAAATGCTGACGGGTTAAAAAATTCAATGTAAACGATCGAGAACAGAAGAGAACGCAGGAAAGGAAGCAAAAATTTAAATATGGCAAAACATAGTGAGTCTAAGTAAGGACAGAAAGGACTTTGGAGCTTTGAGCCTGCCTGACTATAACTTCAGGCTAACAGATTGGACCAGTCAGCATCCTGGTTTAGTGGCTTGCTCGTCAAACATGGAATTTTAGGAATTCAGGTTTTTTCCCCACCACTTGGATTTCTTGCACAACTGATAAAAAAATTTAACTTAAGAGTGATTTTCTTCTGCTATCTGGGGTTTTTTTTTGCTCTTCTTCCTGCTGTGTATACCGCTCTGCCATCCCTCCCCAAACACAACCTCTCCGTTTCCCCATTACCAGAACAAAACTTGCTGTTTAATGCTTGTTCAGCAACTGTCACTCGGAATTGTTCCTACAATGTTCAGCAGCCCCGGATCTTCGCTCTGACAGCGGGCAGACAGGTCCTAAGGAACCATCGGGACATTCAGTGCCACTGTCAGATTTCTAAAGTTTTTTCCATAAGGACTTGCCGGATGCTGCCGCACTGTTTAGGTGGACCAGGACGAGGAGAGTCACCACCACAACGCGGTCCCACACACACACGTGAATGGATGCCCGATAAAAAATGAAGCTGAAGCCTCACTTACAGGAACAGGAATCGTTGTGGGAACAGGAACGTTCTGACTGTACATATTCATAGGCACCGGAACATAGACAGGTACGGGGATAGGCACTGGGACATACTCTTTTTTCCAATCAGCTTCTATTAAAAGAAAGAAGAAAAAGGCAAACACTGCCAGGCACTAAAGTATATTTTACACCTGCAGTTTAGGGAAAAAAATCAGAATACTTGCAATATGTTCCAAGACGGTAACAAAGAAATCTGCAATGAAGAAATGAGCAGCTCCAGCGCAGCTCGGGAGTTACCTGTCTGACAAGACTTAGTCTGCATGTGAGGTTTACAGTACGTGGCTTTCGTCATGGTCAGGGGCTTGCAGAGAACTGCCTTGTTCTTCATCTCCCTGTTCGGCGTTGGAGAAGGTGGTGGTGCGGAGCCCTACAGGCAAGCGAGCAAGAGAGAACGTGCTGTTGCACCGCACTGATTTCAACGCAGAGCTCGTGATTTCATCTCTCAGTTGATACATTTCATACACGAGATACTGAAGAGGAAGCTCACAGCAGCACCAACGATTATTCTTTAACTTCTAGTAACCAGCTGCCACTGCCAGGAATGTAACTCTTGAGTTTTTCTCAGTCAGGGCTACAACAACTTTGGTTAACTTCTGGCTCTTTTTTTTTTTTAATTTTAAATTTAAGACACTCTTGAGATGTTTTACGTTCTTGTTTAAATGAAAGTGCAATTTAAGCTCTTTAGTAACTTTAATTTCAGCTGTAAAAACAATTCACTGTAAGTAGCATAACAAAATCCTGGCTCAAGGCCTAACTTTTAGTAATGCTACAATCCTAAGATCACATTTTTTTTTCAGAGAAGTATTTCTAAATTAAGTATTACCTCTACCCTTCAGTACCTCACGTATGAACTGCGAGCTCCCCCTGGTGGCCCTACAATAGTGACCACAAATACTTGGGAACATCCCATAATGCTCCAACTACATCCTTAGAGTCAAAGGGTAAAAAAAAAGCATCTTCCAGACACGGTTTTGTCTCCTAGCCCCTGTTTTAGAACCCGATTTAAGGTACTGACCGTCCCTTTTACTCGGTCGTGTGTAGTATGACCAGCCCCACAAATCCTTTTCGATATGGAAAGAAAGTCAAGTCACGGGACAGCAGCACACACTTTCTAAAATAAATATAAAATACTGTTCCACAAATGACCTCTAAAGTTTACGGACCGAATTAACAGCATGGGAAGCTGTCTAACATGAAATATTAGATGTTTTTAACCTGACACTTAGCTTGTCTGATGTCTCTAGTTACCCAAGCGATCTTATTTTCTGTGGTTTTCATTAATATATTTTATAATGCCATCAAAATACTTTCACTTCCATCTAAGATTTACCTTACAGAAGCCTATTTGCATTAAAAAATTGAGCCATTTTTCTTCCCCCACGTAAAAATAGGCACTTCTGAGATCTTCCACGAGCCAGATAAAACACAGTTTCAAACAAAATACACTAAGCTAACCGGGAAAACAATTATTAATAATACTTTTGACAAGCCGACAAGAAGTACAGCTCAGCATGAAGGCTGCTGCTCCGCTCACGATCCCACCCTCCCAGACTGCGATCCCGCAGGAGGTTACGCTCCCCTGCTCTGCCACCGGCTGCGGAGTCAATCAGACCTTCGGCACCAATTACTCTACTCTTCAGAATGATAATTTAAGATCTGAAGCTTTATTTTCAGCCTTTCAACGGTGAGATGCAACCTTAATATTCTAACTAATCAGCGAAATTATCTTCTTTTTCTCTACTCAATAACTACACCTCATCAGTCGCAAAACGTGAGTATGTTCACGGAGTTTGTGGACTAAGTTTTAAGCACCGCTTTCACGCGCTACAGGTGTGAAAGGCACGGCTGGTAACTTGGTTTCCCAGAAGACATTGAGAAGACATTTAAAGATTTAATTTCAACTACTGATGTGAAAAAGACTAAAAAATTCCACAACTTTAGCTTAGTATCAAAGACGCTGTTTTTACTCTTTTCCATTAGCACCCCTTTGAGCCACCAGGTTCTCACATTTTAAACCCACCGAATTACATCGTGAACGTGTTAAATATATGTACTTACTGTGATTTTTGATCGGGGGGTTTGACAGCTCTGATCTAAAAATGTAAGAAAACATTTTTAGAATTTTTTCCCCGATTTGCAGAATCTAAGCAAATTTCCGTAAGCGATTCAGACACCATCCACGATGAGGATAACGCTAACAGCACCGACCAGTACTGTCTCGCAGGTGAGAACTCCTCACTGCATCACTGCTCCACCCAGGTGTGAATAGAGGCTCTTTCAGAAAATGTCAGTGTTCAAATAGGAAAATGACCGTACGGAGAAGTTGTGCTGCTCTAATTACATTAGTTGAAAAGCTGATTTAACTGAACCTCACCTGACTTGCATTTAAACCACGTAAACATGCATTCACAGTCCCCACCAGCAAATCGACATTGCTAACAGAAAAAACAAGGCAAAGTATCTAGCTAAGAGGAAAACATTACATTCACTCCATTCTCATTAATTTCCATTTCTTTATTTCCTTTTAATTCCATTTGATTTTTTTTTTTTTTTTTCATTCCTAGTGCATTTATCTGTTCTCTGAGACCAAAACACATTTGGAAAAGAAGTGCTTCCACAGAGCAGGTAATACCGAACTGGAGCACAATGAAAGAGGAAAACATTTTCTGTCCCCACAAAGACATGACACTAAAATTACGCTTAACCTGAAAAGAAGATTTATTTTATAAAATGTGATCACAAAACTGTCTGACTACCTGACAACGGTTCAGCTCTTGAAAAAGCAATAAAATAAAGAGCTAGGCTAAAAAATAGCAAGCAGCACAACGCCGCCTCTGATGCTGAAATAAAAAGGGTAATCTCTAACACAGTATATTTCAACAAATCAATAATTCATGCAGCTTTAAATTTTTCATTTAACGGAAGCATCTTGATTGCCATTTAGCGGCTCCCCAGCCCGCCCGACCCTAGATCACCGTTACCGGGCACC
>NW_010431881.1:12853-15927 GCF_000710305.1 Buceros rhinoceros silvestris
CCGCACGTACCGTAGTGTAAGTTCTCCGGTCCCTTCTGGGTGGCCAGATTCGGTTCGTTCTGCTGACAGTAGAACCGGAGCAAGCAGTGCTGGTCGCAAAAGTGTTTCATTTCGCCGCGCCACTGCACTTTCTCTTTGAGCGTTCCTTGAGACTTACAACAGTCGCATCGTGCAGCCTTAATGCAAAGGAAGATTTGGACATTTTAAACACGCCTTGGAAAAAAAAATTATTTCTACATTTTTTAAAAGGTTACATTTTAATTTAAGAGTACTGAAGAATCGTCACCGCTCCACAGTTCAGTCTCACTCACGTGGGCTCTACGATAGTTACAACACTTCCAACCTGTGCACACAGGCACATCCATCCCTCGACTGTCCACTGACTGCGGGGGGTAACACCCCGACTGAATCTGCTTTGTTTCAGTAGGTCTTTGCTAAGTCTTTAAAAATTGTTCACTTCTAGACAATCAGAAAAAATAAATACTATGCATCAATTTTAATTAATTCCACTGAAGCATTCTACAAAACAAGAGCAGGAAGCGATTGCGACTCCTTGATGACTCTTGAGCTGAGGACAAGTAGAGTTGGTTTTCCCTCCCAAAACAAATCTGGTGGGTTTTCTGTTTTAAGCCACAAGCAGAATCACTTCTCTAGGTATCAAATCAGAGCCCTTTAGTATAAATAACTTTTGTATTTCCATTATTTCAGTCGTTTGACAACAATTTTGGATTCCCATTTAGTTTGTCAAAGTTTCTCTATAATTTATAAACAACAGCACTCAAAACTAAAGAGGTTTTCACAAAATTCAACAGCCTACACGGTAATTTCTTTCAACAGCCTATGTGGTAATTTCATGAGGCATTACTAAGACAGACGTAGTTTTTCTCCAAAATAAACTCCACTGAATTTCATCAGCTATGCTATAAATTATTCTCTGAATAATTTCAGATAATAAAGATCTGAACTGGGGAGCCCCAGTTTCAGATCTTCAAATAATTGTTTGTGCTACCGCTCCCCTCGATACTGCTTGCAACCTCCATCCTAAAGCAGTCCTTAAGTGAAAGAGTTACGGATGCTCAGGAATCCAAAATAAGTCAACCTAATAACGTAGCCAGGAGTGGAAGAGGGGAGTTATGATAACATGAGACACAAAACATCGGTACATGGAACCATACACAACATTGCAGTTCTGCACGAGGCTCTGATGCACGCACACAAAGAAGTTCAGTTGTAGTTCTTGCGGCTCCAACACATTATGAATAGGCCAATTTGTTCAAATTTAAGAAGCAATTAAATGTCGAGTTCCTCCTCCGCACTTGAACAGTCCGGCACCACCCTCTGGCAATGTAGGAAATTCAGCTTTCTGTTGTGATTTTCGGGATTTAAGATGAGATAAAGAAAGACTCAATTACAAACAGTGTAACCAGCTTTAAACCGGGGGCAGTTAAAGCTGTGGCTTCCGGATCACCTCACATCGAGCGCCAGGTGCCCCTGGAAGGGCAGGTTCTTACTGTCCTCCTCCTCCGCGGGGGTGGCAGCAATAGTGCTTGTGCACCTGCAGGGGAGACGAGGCCGGGGACCTTAGAGCGCTGCATCACCCCAGCCTCCCTCGAGCTGCGTGACATTTGTCACTTCGACTCTCTGCTAACGCAGGTCCACAGTTCACTTCACCACAGAGATGTTCGCAGGGGGACAGAAGAGCAGTGAGTTGTGTTCTTGGAACGGAGCGGGGAAGAAGAGACAGTGTGGACTGTTGCCAAAATCGCCTGGATTGATCAGTTCAGGGAAGCTGTGAATTCACACCTTTAATGCAAACGCATCTTCCAAAGTCATCAAGAAGCGGCAATACCAGCAGAAAGAAAACCCATGTATGATTGACTCTAGTTCTAAAGCTCACGCCCACCTAACGCTGCGTAAGAACGACAGCTGACCCTCGGACAGAAAACCCACCTATTACGACCTGCTGCACACTGCTTCACCAGCAAAGCACCACCTTCTGCTCAATTTTCTCTCTCCTTCAAAGAAAGAGGTGACAAATCTCGTCAAAAGCAGCAACTGCAGCCTTCCTGGAACTGTTTTCTCCCTCTCCTGGTTCTGCTCTTTCATTGAGGCTTTTGAGTAAGTGTGTTATTTTCCCTCCTGGGCTGTAACTACACCAATTACATGAAAAAATTCTGGTTTGCTTCCACATGGAAATTACTATTCCTTAGCAAGCCCAAGATTATTTTATCAGGATGCTTTTCTTCTTGTCCCTACACTTGCTACACCGTTATTCTACCACTTCCATAATCATGTTTGCAGTCAATACTCGACACCCTTCCACCCACTGAAGGCTCCTGCTACCGCCCTGCTCTCCCCGCTTCCCTGACCTGAAATTAACTGAAAGCAAAGTGTGAATTCATTATTTTCTGACCCTTCTTTTCCTTCCTTCCCCTTTCCATTTCTTGTAATTTGGGATACTGGCACTATATGTTGATTGACTCTCCAAAAAACCTGCCTCCTGTTTCCAAAACATCCATCTACACTCCCCGTGTTCCAATCGCACAGAACTCCTTTGCCACTCACGGCTGCTTTTTGGTCCAGTTCTTTTCCCAGGTCCAACCTCAACACGTTTGCATGGGCATGGCGGTTAGTATAAATCATTAATATTTGCCCCACGCATGGTTTAAAAACAACTTGTGGGGCTTTTATTTACATTTTTAATCCTCCAACGACCTCTTCCTAGATGTCCTCCAGTGGTCTGGACACAGGTATTAATTTGTCCTCATCTTAGCTGTCTGTTCTGAGTTCCATCCACAACAAATAGGAAACAAGAGATGTTTCCAGAGGGCGTGATTAGAAGAGAAAGGACATCAACTGTTCTGAAACAGCATCTACTTGAAACTGAGATGCCTAACTATACAACAGCTAAATATGGACAAGAACAATCCACAAGGTTGTCCCGCTGCCTTTACCATTTAGATTAATGCTGAAACCATTGTTTCAAATTTTACTGCTGCGGACAATCACTAACAAGGGAGCTCACCAGCCGCAACCATCTCTCTTTGCCTCAGACTGTTGTTCCCCAGCTCCTG
>NW_010431881.1:16021-20855 GCF_000710305.1 Buceros rhinoceros silvestris
TGAACGACCTTCACTGAACACAATCATCACCCGAACGTGCTGCGTTCAATCAATGGCCGCTGCAGCCGTGAATGACCGGTACGTGCCCGCCAGCCGCGGTATTTGCAGCAACGTGTATTTAAAGCAACAGATTTCTGTGAGGTTCTCAGAACTGTAGATGCTGTTTCAAGGTGCTTTCAAGTTTAAGTACCATCAAATGATTGAAACTGTCATGAAACATCAGGATACTGAAATATTTAGATGGAAATTTCCCAGGCATTTTTCAGATTAGCATCCGAACCACCATGGCAGGCAAATGAAGTTTACAGGAGGAGCTCAAACCACTTAAGGAGCTCTCCTCACCACGCTAAAAATTTTACTTCTCGTCTTAAGAGGTGCGTGGACTCAATAAGAGTAGAAATTTCCTCAGAACGTGGCACCAACTGGTAGCAGTAGCTGTCACCCAACCGATCGTTAGGACCGACCTATTTATTACATTCCAATGCCTCCTATTAGGCTTGAAAAACACTTCTAGGTAAGTCCGAAATGCTTTTAATATTTCTGGGTAACAGTCTGTTGTGCTTCTATCGCTGCTGCCTTCTGGCTTTTTGAGAAGAGAATTTGGGTGTTCAGGGAGGTTCTCCCATAATACTTGATTATTTTTAAAAGTTACGGTGTTTTCCAGATAATACTAGGTAAGAAAGATGTGTCCATAAAAAAAAGTAGACAAAGAAGATGGAGACAAACACTTGTTTAATGAACACAATGCTGGTGTTAAAACATTACTAGGTTATTACCGCTTATTTCTCTTCATTTATACATTCAGTGAAACTCCAAAATAACACTAGACATTGCATAAATGAGACAAAGCTCATACACGTGACTATTCTTTCCAGAAGCTAACAGACAAAACAACAAATGGAATACAAATACAGGGAGGGGCCCATACCTACTCTGTCCTCCTGTATTTCGGTCATTGTCTATTTATGGCTAGGTAAGAACATCCACTAACAATGCACTACCAAATCTAAGATATCTGGGGTGACTTTTATAAAAGAGGGAGAAGTTACCAGCAAGGATGTCAAGAAAAAAAAAGAAAAGAGACAATTTTAGCAAAACACACAGTTTCCCAAAACCTATTACATGTCTTCCCCATGTAATAAACCCCAAACTTTCATAACTGGAACTGAATTAGGCAAAGGCTTTAAGATATATTTGAAAAAAAAAAATGACAATCAACAATTCAGTATTTTGTAACACTAGCGCCACTAGCAAGCGTAAGATTCAAAGTGTAAAAATATCAGCATCACCAAAAGTATCCGCAGTCACTAGTTGCCAGCAAGTCTGTTTAGATTAAACTGCCCTGTCACGACATCGTGTCTAACTTTCCTGTACCAACAGCGTTTCTTAAGTTTCTTAACGGGCCAATGGATCCCACAAGTCAGAAGAATAACCTGAAGTCAGAGCTGTCAAGTGTTGCTCAAACCTGAGTGGCAGTCCAAGCCCGCGTGGAAGTTGATGTACATGGAACTGGTTTGGTGTGCGTACCCCTGGGCTATATATTCCTTGCTGAAGCACCGAGAGATTTCTAAAGCGCACCAAACCTTTATTGCATTCTCTATCAGAAGGCACTTTTTACGCTGGGATAGATTTCACCCCATACCCCAAGTTTTAAGGCGTATAGATTAAATATTATTGTAAGAAGGTAACACTGCAGTAAGTTTAAGAACTTTGCGGCCAAGCTCCGTCACCCGGTTTTGACATACGACAGAAGAAACATTCTGGTCTCCAGCAGTTTTCTTTCAGGAATGTCTAACAGGACCCTACGTACATCATTCGAAATAAAGACTTCACAACGTTTGGCTGTTACATTTCTGGAACAACCCATTCCAAAATATCAGATAGTCTTCACATTCAGTTCTTCTACGGTAGGTAGATCATCTTGAATTACCGGACTTGTATCTAGCCCTCAAACATTTCAAGCTTTTACTGCCTTCCAGGCTGCCAACAGAGTTTTGGTAAGGTGATGAATTTTTGTCTTTTTTGCAATCGCATCCACAAGTGTAGTTCTTGTTCTGACATTATCAGCGTAGCTTTCCAGGTTGTTCACACCAGAGATCAAATATTTTATCCATGGTACTAATCGCAGATTAAACCCAGTCCAATTTCACCTTTATTTCTTTCAAAAAATGAAAACAAAAAAAACCTCTCAACGTGAACTCTCTGCTGGTTGTGCTTCTCAAGGTAGAGTTAAGCTTCCAGAGATTTAGAAATAGATGCCATCTGTTTGAATTTAAGCATTTATTAGCAATCCATTTGGTCTCGCTTTTCCCTTTGGCATCCTTTCCACTGGGAAAGACTGAACAATCAAAGCCTCTGCAGTTCAAACTGTGGGAGAAGGGAAAAGGCAAAAAAGGAGGCAAAAAACAGGAACAAGAAAAACTCTGCTAAACTAGTTTATCATCAGTCAACTCAAGGCATAATCCAGCTGCTATTAACGGCATTTGCAACATTCTGAATACACATTTAAGAGGTTTTGACATGAAAAATATAGTATCAATTGAGGAGGACAAAAAATGGAAATATAAAGTAACAAATATACATAGTAGATTCTTTTTCTGTAACTCAACACTTCCTTGCCAAATGAATTAATAAAATCAGATGGTAGAAAAGCTGCTCTAAGAAAACTCAAATGGTGAAACTACCACATTTGCTTATTGTGTAGCAAATGCTCTGCTGCAGTTAAGCCGTATTTGCTGCACAGTCCTTGAGATATTCTCACATGTGCATTTTGGGTTTTTTTAACCGTGGAGCTCTTGTCAAAAATTCCGAGTTACTTGCCTTGTAGTACCAGTCCTGAAATTTTTTACAGCACTCTTCACTGCAGAAATCTCTCACTACACCATCAAGTTCCTTAGTTGCTCCCTTTTTGCACAGCTGTGAGCAGTAATTACAAGTAACACATCTCAGTCCTAACCGTCTTGCAAAGTCTTGTTTATATAGCAGCTTGCAGCCTGGAAACAGATTTTAAACATTAGGAACAAAGTAATTTTTACAGAGAGATTATCACAGTTAAGAGTTAAATATTGAAAATTAAATTAAACAATGACAGCTACTACTTGGGGCTTCAGACAAATTCGGGTTGCATCATAGACTATATTTCAAGACATTTTCACCTGAATACCTTTCCTGCACAATTCTATAATTTCACATGAAGTCTGCACCTTTTTCAAGACACTACACTTCAACCTGCGCTTATCAAATCCCTGAATAAACAGTCAGGAAAAAACACATTCTTTTCTTTTCATACAGACCTATGCGAAAGCATTTGACTTGGAATTACGTGGCTCGGTTACACACCCTCAGAGTGCTAGATACCCAGACCATGACCACGCTGCCCACTAGAACACCAGCTCTCTTCAAGGATCAGCTTATCTCTACTACTGCTTTCATTCGTATTAATACCACAAACCACTTCAGATGACTCATTAATTTTGAGGAACACTAATAGGTACAGGTTGACCTAAGAACCGAGTTTCTTAAAAAATATAAAGTGGCAATGACCAATACTGAGAACAGCTATGCAATGATAGAAGTTTACAGATGAAATTCATGGGGGGTTTGCATGCAATTAATCTTTTATTTTTTCTTTTCACCTCAGGTGAGTTGCGATTCTTCTGCATTTCCTGTGCATCATAACGTCAGTGTTGCCGTAACGAGAGCTAGATTCTTCAGTAATCTGATTCTCCCTCAAGCAAATTAGAAAAGGCATTCTAATGTGTTAAATGCATTAAAAGATGAACACTATAGCTATTATGTTGGCTATTTTGAGAATATAACTACCTCAAATCTAGTGTCTATTCAGCTGATGCCTAAATCATATACCACGTATCTCTGTAATTGTGCTAATTTTACAGAAGAGAACAGTATAAGGTGAAATAATTGTCTACATTAAATACTGGAGGGATGACAGAACATCTACGCAGACCTTTAATCTAAGGCTCTGCATCTGTTTCTATGATCTCCCCGATATCACGGTACCACCACCAGCAGAACGCAAGTCTTCCAAGTGCCGGCTCTGCTAGGGCATATAGTCGAACACGTGCGGACGTCTGTGCGTCGCTAAGTTATGGAAGTCAGTACGTAACATAGACGCATTTTAGCTTGCCATGCTACAAACCCTTCTAACAAATTAGATTTGCTAACAATGTCAAAACAATTACAGAATATCGTACAAATAAGACACTGTAGGTAATAACGGTGTTTTAAACTTATTTTTTTAGTTATATATCTGATTCTTTACTAACACACAGAAGAGGCAGTGCAGACAGACAGTGCCAAATCAAGCATTAACCCTTACGGTGCAACTAATGTGGCTGTTAAATACTCTGCTTTGTATGAAATACTAATCCTGGAGATACCGGTGTGAGCAAGCTGTTAGTTAAAGCCCAGACAATGTCTCGCCAGGCCTTCTCCTTGTGGGCTGTATCTCTCACTATTGTATGTGGCATCAGATTCTTCCCACTGCTTTACCATTCCAGAGACAGCTCAGCACCACCATGTATCCTCTGCCTCAGCTGTGCCTGAGGAGCCACTCAACGCTGCATCAACCTCTCAAGATTACAGATCAGTCGAAGGACTCTAACACCAACCAGGTAAGCTAGGTGCACCTGGCTAAATAGTCTACAAAAAGTTATCAGGCAAGACATTTTCCATTCTACAGTCAAACATTTCCCACACCTCTGCTACTCTTGGAAAATAATGAGCAGTGAACACGAAGTACGTGGGAACAGAAGGTCCAAAGCTCCAGCCCCTAAGACTAAATGTCTGAAAAGCATCACTCACAGCAGGGCTT
>NW_010431881.1:20960-37299 GCF_000710305.1 Buceros rhinoceros silvestris
AAGGTCTCTACAGAAAATCCATCGTTATGAAACCTCAGCTGTTGACAGAAGATTGTCACAACCCTGAAGGGCTCTAAAGTGGAAGGAGAGGCTTTTTCTGCAATGTTGCGAGCAAAATTCTTCAGATTTGCCTGATGCTTTTTTAGGTCTTTGTAACAGGTAACTTCATCCACCTGACCAGGGAACATTTGGTTGCTTCAAGATCTTGTCACTTCGGCCAAAAGGAAAACAAAATTACTTTTATAGGATGTATTTTAATTAGGTTCCTAGAGCTCTGTGCATACCTAGGATATAATTTCTTATTATAATGCTATGATTTTGATTGTAAGACTTTCTTTGAAGTACGGAAAAAGGTATTTGCTTTGGCAAAGCAGATTCTGAGCTCCCACAACTTGGTCTTCACTGTGCACAGTGTAAATCCTGAATCAACAGAGCAGCAGCATCCACAGTGGCTTTGCAGATGCAACCAAGAAGTAAGCTTTGGCTGCCAGCAGACTGTAGAGGAGTAACACAAAATCACTGGTTGACTGATATTCCCAGCACCAACAAAAAAATCCTGAAGGATTGGCCAGCATAACTCCCCTGGGGACTTGGGGTTCATGAGTACAAGCACTGCCTAAGACAAACAGCCGCCAGTCCCAACATTCTGAATGAAAATACACGAGTAAAATCCTGAATTCCTCAGGTTTTCTGCCGTAACACCAGACACACAAGTTACTGTGTGACCAGACAGAAATCTCTAGTGCTTTAAAGTGACTCTAAGAGAAAAGAGCTCTTAATTTCAAAGAAAAATGTAAGTGCTGGTCATTTGGTTCAAGGTACGTAGGTAATCAATTATGTTCTTTAGCAAAGTTCTAACAGAAGAGCAACCTGCAAGACAACTGTGTCAGAGAGACCACTAAGGAGCATTTTCAGACCAAGTATCTCCAACTCAGAACCTGAACCAGGCAAAAAAGTAGTAGCTGAGTATCTGCTAAATGAACACAATAAATGTTCAATTATGCTATTAGAATCCTGGCTTCCAAGCAAAACCCAGCACAAAACCTACCCCTTCCAACAGCCCTGAACTTTGTTTTCCCATCATAAACCGTAGAGAGAGAATAAAGATCTGAACACACACAACAGGGGATTACTGAGAGGACACCACACAAGCAGCTCCTCCAAACCTTCCTCCTTCAGGCATGTTGCACGTCACAAGAGCTGCCAGGGCCAGCCTGCAGAGCTCTGCACACCAGGGAAGACGCTCCGCTCGCCCGCCGATTCAGTGCAAGCAAGCTGCTAATAACCTCATCCTACGCTAACAGCAGCACCCACCCGAACGCAGTTCATGAACACGCCAAGCAGCGGTGGAAAGGGAACGCTGGACTGGAAACACTTCCCGAGTCCTTGACACCAGTCTCTTTTTACCACAGGGAGTAACATCTTTTCTAGAAAGCAATGTAATTGTTCCGTCCTAAAAGCAGTTGGTTTCTTACCTCTGAAAGGCTGTGTTTACTAGACTGCCTTTCTTCTCCTTCATGCTACATACAAGACTTGTTTTCTCATCTTGTAATAACTCCAGCTACTATGTTTTAACAACTTTATCTGGAAAAGTGTAACAGCCAGCCTGTCATATCACAGGCCTGCTCTCTCGCGAAGCCCGCAGCATCACAAGCCAGGTCTTGAAGAATTCGGGAGCTTTGTTCTATTCACATCTTTCTGCTGCCTCTCTCTGTACTGATTGGAATACAACAGCCACCTCTTCCATACTCTCATTCCCATCATCCGCTGTCTCTGGCTTCGCAATAGACATCGCTAGCGTTAGGCACACAGGTACAATACACTCAGGTTTGGGTGCTGCCTGGATTACCATCAGAATGGATCCCACCCTCTCTGTGTAAGAGAGGCTGTGTATTCCACTTCCTTTCTTGTCTTCTACTTAAGAACCTTTTATTATTTCATTATTCAACTCAACTTTTGTATATCCTTAGTTTATCTTAGTATTTTCTGATATTAAATACTAGCCCTTTCCTTTCTCCTCCCTCCCTATTCCCACCCAGTCACTGTGTTTCGTTGTTCTTCAATCTTTTCAAGTTGATTTTTCTTTCAGGTTAACAAGAAGCATCTTTACAAGCTTTCTTCTTGTGCTCGTAACTGCAGCCCCTTAAATTGTCATCACCCCTTAGCTACAACAGCCAATGCTGTCTCTGCTTGAAAAACCATCTCAAACCTCTTTGAAGAGCAATGGTGGAATTAACACCAAAGAACACCAGTCAAACCAGGACCATCGTAGTCAACTGCTGGACAAGATTTCTCTTGACGTTCTTCAGCACGTTAGAAATTAACTGTCCATAAACAAAAGAAGACTCAATGTTCGGTAGAACCGGTACTCAAGATTTAAATGACATTACTTTAACAGTCTCAACATTCTCCCTCTATAGACAGAGGGAAGATAAACACGTGGTCTCCTCCTCAGTGTAGTTCTATCTTTCAACTTTTTCAACTACAGGAATGCTGCCAGAAGTACCAAAATCCAGGTTAACCCACTAAAGTTTTCAGGTCATTCCAGAAGATAATGCATCCAACAACCACTAACTGGAAACCACATCTACACGTTCAGAGTCCTCCACAAGTGGAGTATCACAAGAACAAACTCTCCAGCATTTCCACGTGCGTTTGTCCGGGAGGCACGGACCGGTGCTCTCCTCTGGCAGAGCCAAGAGCCCTCATGTGGTGCTTCTGCGGCAAGGGAGCCTGTGAAGTATTTCATAACGGACGTCTCTCATTTGAACAGCTGTCGTCTTTACCTTCAATCATTTCTATGAACAGAAAAGTATCTTTGAGCTTTTACAGTAACAAAATTTGTTTGGAATAGTCATCTGCAGCCTAGAGATTTAATACCAGACTACTAAATAAGACGGCATGGCCTTAACCACCGCCTGGTGCCAATTAGAGTCTTCCAACAAAACCTGCTGTGGCTCAAAGGGGTGTCAGGGGTGTCCCATTGTAACTTTTGTCCACAGCACACAACGGAGATCGTATACTCGCAGAGTAACTCTGGTACCTCAAAATCCCTCTGACCTCGACTTCCACGTTTCTACTAACCTGATTTGTGGGCAAGGAATAGCTTTGGTGAGGAACAACATGACTCTTGCAATTGAGAAAAGGCATTTCTATGGATCATAAATTTTACAGTATTTAAGTTGTGTTTTGTTTTTCGTTTGTCCCCTTTTGCCAGGATGCTCCAACTCAGCACCAAATAAACATTCAAAAGCAAGCCCCAAGGAAGCTGCTGTTCCAGGTCACAGTTTAGCTCAGGGGGACACTGCCAAGGGACGTGGTCAGAAGCAAAAGCCGTCTAACACGGCAGGCTGAAGATGAAAAGGCCCCACACCAAGCACAAGTTATTTTAACGTGGTAGGCCACCGTCAGAGCCGCAGGGAGGGAGAAAACAGCTCTGTGAAGCACACCTGAGAGCTTGTAACAGAAGGTTTTTATTAAGCCAAAGACTTAACTGTGACATGGAGTTTTACATATACTAAATACAATTTTTTTAAACTACATTCTACACTACTTAACAATTCTTGACCACTTTATGAGGTCCTATCACAAAATAGCGTGCAGTTAGGAAGCTGTCATTATCCCATAACATTTTTCAGAAAAATGGGTGCTTTACTGTCTTCAAAAAGTTCTGTATGCTAGACCAAATTCTGTATCAGAGTCTCTAATAACAGATAACTGATAATGTAAACCATAGAAAAGCTGTGCTTCAACAGCTGCTGTAGCTCTCGTGTTTAACAACAACCACCTGCGGCAGGGCCAGTGTACAGGCGTTCCCGCAGCGCCGTCCTCTACCTACCGGAGAAGCCCAGCCACTACCACTAAGGCAGCAACACTTCCCATCGAAACCAGTTTTCTAATGTTTCCAGTAACAACAGGAATGGCTACAAATTTCAAGTAGTACGTTAACTGGTTGTGAAACCTTTATTTGTAAGCGACTGTGTAAAATTTAACACACTCGTGTTTAGGCTATTCTCAATATCTAAAGTTTTCTAAAAACAAATCAACTAAGCATTTAATAGTATACTCTACCGAACAATCCACTGTGCAGCAGTGGTTGGAAAAATGCCACTCTAAAATCTACAATGTTTTAACTCAATATACACCTTTCCTAGACATACTCAGTTCTGAAAACACTTCATTTCCTAAATCTCTTTTTCCACTTGTCAGCTCTACAGTATATCAAGAGGGGTTACATCACATAGAAGAAACATCGGAGTTGTTTACACTGAGGTGAATTTGCAGAATCCGTAATTCCCAGAAACTTACTATCAAAATGACAGTGCAGTTGCCAGTTTCAGATTGTCTTATCTGCACTGGAAAGAACTCCCAAGCATCAGGCAACCGAGCTACTCCACAGCTTGCTGACCTTCTCCTCCCAGGAAGCAGACTACCAAATACGCAGCAGCGTTAGTAAAATTCACACTGTAAAATTACTACAAAGGCTGCAGCACTTAATTCTACTGAAAAGATTAATTAAACACAAAATAATTCTACAAGTAAAAGAGTTTTGGTGATACTCATCATGAAACAGTTTCATGGCTGGATTGCCAAAGACCGATTTGTTCTCCTACACCATCAGAAGGGATATATGCCAAAACTCAGTAACTTGAAGATTTCCTCAGGATTAAGGACTTTCACAGCCTATCCTCAATTGTCACGTATGCAACTATACATACATAAAAAGCACCTCTGACCTTCTTGCTTTAGCCTATCTCGTTTAGTTTAGATACTTGTATTTTGGAATGAGGCGCTCCAGTGGCAAAACACGAGGACATTTTAATCTTCAAAGCCTTAGCACCAGGGGAACAAATTAAACTCTTTCAACCAGTCTCCTCAGGTTGTTCATCCTCCATGTAGCATCAGAGTTTTGTACAGAAAGAGAAAAAGCACCCTGTACTCCATGAAAGAATTAGGAACCGTCTGTAGCAGAAGAATAGGTCAGTTCGAATTGCAATTGAAGTTTCAGCTGGTCGCTGCACGTATTTTTAAACATCTCAAGAGAAACAACGAAACAGAGCTGGAGTGGAACTGCACAGAAATACTGATCCCAAAGACTTTAATGTGGGTGCCAGGGTTTGTGTGTAAATATATATTTATGTGCATGAGTTAAAAAAAACCCAAAAAACCAAAAAGCAAGCCCCAAACACTTGGGTATGAAGATGTGAGCAGAGGAATGATGACATCTTCAGTACTCTGGCTAGACAGGTACACGCAATCAAGGAGTATTTACAGTTGAGCTTACATATGCTTTCCTATCAGTCTGCTCGAAGACGAACAAATAAGCACTCCTGCAGAAATTCCAACACCTGTTTAACTTCTGTTGAGTTTATCTAGCAGCCTTCTTTTATAAACACACACCTGAAATTTTCCAGTATTTTCCCTTGAGAGTTCAATTTCTTCCAAAAATGCCAATAAATTTTGCGGCTGAGAACCTTAGGTTCTTTCTTCCTACATCGTAATACATCGTCTAATGGTGAAGAATAATAGCATGCTCAGCAAAATAATCTATGCTGGTGAAGTTTCTCCAACACTTTGCAGTATCACACCCAGCATGGCCTCCATATCCACCAAGTTTATTTGGTGCATCTACTAGTCGTTCTACTTTACGAAGAGTTGGATGTATTTCTGGAAAAAGGCTACGACATCAAGGGAAAACTGGTGGTGGTTGGGTGCCTGGAAAAGCGGGAAGCGAAATCTATGACCTCTGATGATGGAACTTCTGTTTGTGGACCTCCACTCAACCCATCGAAAGACCTGGCCCTCTCCTCCCCATGTCAGATCTCGATGCTGCTAACTCTTGGATTCCACTGTTCCTGCAGCAACCAATGATAATCGCTGTCCTCCTTTAAAATACAAGACCTAGGTTGTTTCTGCAGAGCTTCTGCCCAGGTCAGCAGTTTATTTTTATTGGGTAACACCGACAGCTTTTTTCATATGCATCACAAAGTAGATCTAAGCTACAGGTAACAGATTTGTGCCATATTTATTCAAAGTACATTCCACTTAGTGGTGCTTCTACTACCTTCTCTCTATTTCTCAGTGGTTCAGATCATCACAGCAAGCTGAAAAACTGTTTTAATGGTAACATCTGGCATACTCATCCTCATAAAGGTCATCTTCGCTTTCAAGCTGGCAGTCCAACACATGCAAACTCAGGACCCACCCTAAGATTTCCCCCATTTAGTACCTGTATTCACACAGGAGAGAATCTTTTTATTTCTTTCTTCCTTCCTCAATTTTTCCAATAGGAAACAAAAGCCCTCATTTATTTTAACCCTCCTTGTACTGAAATACAGCTATGGAAGGAGTAACACAGCATAGCTTGCAGTATGAATCTTTCTGATTTCGCTGTGACAGCCACCAGGCTTTACTACGAGGGAGACCAAAGCATTCATAACACCACCAGCATATACCATAATCTTCAGGCCAAAAGAAGTTTGCTCTTGTCTTTGAATATATTCTGTGGAATTGTTTTATTCACAGAACCAATTTCTAGCTAGATGTTATTGAGCTCTGCAATGAAACACCGGAAAACTGGGCCTTGCTTTGTGATTTTTTCTCTTCCAGCCATTACCCTGCAGTACAGCTCACAACAAGGAAGGAATAATGGCAAAGCAACCTAAACCAGCCCACTCCATCACCAGAACCAAGAGACTGCAGAGTCCAGAGCTGTAAGGGAAGGGCATGGAGGGAAGGCTGCCTCCTCCTGCAGCTCCAGCCCTCTCCAACCTAGCAGGATCCTGCCACGAGTAAACTGGCACATATGTGGTTTAACCTGCGTGAAAGCAGAGATCTGCATCAACGTTTATCAAATGATAGTGAAAACACTAGTAGTATAACTAGCTAAAAAAAAAAAAGATTCACTATATCCTCCAGGGACAGGTCATCCAATCTCATAGTTAAAGCTCTAATATCAGGATTAAACACCAGTGTCAAAGGACAGCTCACCAGAACTGGAAAGGATCGGGTCTTTAAAGACCGTATTTTGCTGTTTCTCTGAAAACATTATTTTAAACCAACTTCCACAAATCCTGTGCCCATATACATTCTTTTCAGTTTGTTTTCTTCTTGAAAATCTGACTCATTACTCAGGAAAATTACAATGAGAGTAATCAATGTACATCAACAGGCATAATTTAAATTATTGCTTGAATAACCGTTCTAAGCCAACACAGAATCTCCAATCTCACATTTAATTTTGAAAATACTAATCAAAGAGAAAAAGCTCGCCATTCCTCAATGCAGTTTTTAGTCTTGGTACAGGCTCTGCTGCATAGATTTCAAAAAGAAGAATTTATGTGTAATTTCTTTGTGCACACGTATATAAGCATGTGCCTATGTATGTGTTTACACACACCCACACGCGCTCACGAGTGCTGCCCCCTCGTCCTTAACCTGGAGTAAGTGGTGAAACACTCAACAAAGACCATAAAAGCGGTTCAGACAAATTAACGGGTACAAGCACTAATAACAACAGGTACAGGCTCTTCATTAATAATAACGAAGAAACTTCTGGTTAGGCTCAAGTACAACAGAATGAGCTATTACCTTAAATTTTAACATTAATTAACACAGTAAGTCAAGTGCAGTAAAACTACAACGACCAATACCTTCGAAAACCCCCAAACCATACATACCTTCACTACAAAAGGGTCTTTTGATGCCAGAGAAATTCACCGTCTCGTGCAGCGTTTTCTCTTCTTGACAGTATTCACAGTATGTAACTATGCAGTGCAGCTTCTTATAATCATCAGAACATGCTCTGCTGCAGAACTGATACACTTTGTTCTAAATGCAAAGTTGCAAAGCATCACAAACAAGCTAACGGGTAAAATCCTAAGGTCTGCAGAGCGCAACTTTAAATAGTTTGCCATTAAGGCGTGAGTTCAGCATGTAAACAGATGTGCAAAGACACAATTAGGGTATGACTTCTAACGCTAAAAATTAACAACTCTCAAGCAGACAGCGAGTGCTACAAATACTCATCATTTTACACAAAAATGCTAAACAGAAAAGATGCTAATTGTTCTTAGCATATCCTCTTCAGATACTTCTCCCAGTTCATAGAGACCTGTCGGATAATGGCCCATCAGATCTGTAATCCTACAGTAACTGGAGATGAACGCGGATTTCAAACTTACATCTGATCTGAGAAATCACATTTTTAAATTACATAAATGCCTTTTTATTCGCTATCTGTGAACAAAGACTTCTGCTTTTATCCCTACTGAAGTTAAACAATATTCTATAGAATCAGGTAGATTTTATTACTTAATTTTTTTAGCTTCCATACCTTATAAAATAAACTCTCTAGAAAAATTGTATTGGTGTTACAGTTTTAAACTTTGAAACACATCATCAGTTTAAAAATAACCACAAAAACCCCCTTACCTCCCATTCCAGTACTTCTGGCTTTGAACAGAAAGAACTTTTGCAATAATTACATTTCAACTGAATATCACTGGGCGAGACAAACTGACCATTTGTTGAAGACTGCACACTGAGAGTCTGCAAAACAGAAATATATATACACATAACTCAAAAAAAAGTTACTTTTAAAACGTGTCTTTTTAATTAAGCCGACAGTGCTTAGGAACAAACTCAGGAGCATTTCTGCAAAAGCACAACAGGTTAGTTTCATCCTTTAATTCCTTTTCCCTTGTCACCTTAGGTTTCCCATCTCGACCTTCACCCTCGCTTTCACCGTAGTTACGCCAGGTCGTATTTCTTTCACCTTACCTTTCTAACGCCTGTAATTTAAGGGTAATACAAACGTCAAAAAACAGGCTCTCAAAACTGAACACCCGTTCAACACAAAACTGGTACTTTAAGAGAAATGTATGTCACAGCTTGGCTTACTTTGGTCACAGAAGTTCAAAGACCTACCAACGAATATTTTCAAATCCAAACCTCACCAAGGCAGATTATCAACACCTTACTTAAGCGTATCACTTGAAACTGGTAAAGGCTACCCAGCTGCGAGACTGGGAGAAAACTGGCAGATAGTCCTAGCTGGCCTCAATCACCACGGCAGGAAGATGCAGTCGTTCAAACATCCAGCCCCTAAACAATGAAGGGTTTTCAGACTGAGAAAAATACTATATATTGCAGGTGTAGATAGAAGAATTTAATTCTGTGACTGAGTAATTCAGCGTAAGGCATGTCTGATGCAATCAGTAGAGAACTCTGTTTTACAGTAGCTTCCAGTAGGTCTTGAACGCCTACAGAACGTAGCCTTTTGCACGCTCCCTAGATCAAGCAACAAATCGTGGTACTACACATGCAATGTTCAAGACAAAATCTGGATTGGTAGCGATCACAGTCACTTGAGGAATCCAGAGGACAAATTTCATACTCTGTCTTCTCAACACACTTTCCCACACTGCTTGCACCAAGATACATAGATTTAAAGTTGACAAATTCTCTTCAGGTTTCTTAATACCGCTCCACCTTGTAACAATGAAAACGTGAAACATTTCTGTTAGAGGGTACTTTTCTTCACTCTCATGTTACTAAGGGTTCACATACACACACAAAAAAAGGGTGACAAGACTGGTAAGTGATATAACCCCTCCCATAAGGGACCAGCACTGCTGAGTGCTAGCTAGCAGTGCCCACGGTATCCTCTGGAGCACGAATTCCCTATCAGGAGACTACAGACATGAAGGATACACGCACGGTTTCCAATCATGGGCAGGACCTGAGAAGAAAATGCCAGATACAGCAGAAAAGATGCCACCTTTATCCCAACGGACCACTGTTCCGTAACGCCTTGATCACAGCCTGATGCCTCCATATGGTATTGTCATACACCCAGCAAACGCCCCTGTGGTTGAGGAAGGTTTGCTAGACTCTGGCTGCTCTAAACAGGCAGCTGAAGACCTGTACTAACACGGGAGCCACACGGGGATTTTAAGTTCAAGGTCCAGTCTGTGCATTTCTGCCTTTACAGGTTTCTTGACAGAGCAAACACCACGCTCACCACGTTCTGCCACGTAGGTTAGGTAAGCACAATGCAAGTCCTGGACGTTCTGGTTGAAAACAAAAAGAAATGAAGACGCAAGTATACCCACCCCCTCCAGTTTAGGAATGAAGGAAACGTTAGAGAACGAGCAGAGGTGACAATTTGTCCAGAAACACTGGAGGCAGGGGGAGGAATGAAGATGAAATATTAAGTGCTCATCAAATGAAAAGCAACCATATTTTTTTAATGGCTGTAATTAGCTTTAAATATGAGACCAAAACACCCTATTGTGAGGGTCGGCACTCAGAAGTAAAACTGTTGGTTTGTTGTTTTCTGATGGATGGCACTGTTAGCTTCCTTTACTACTGTTCCCAGCTCTCTGCCGCGGTAGAAAGCCAGGCCCTATAGGGTCTGGGAATTGAACGATAACAAAGGCTAGAGATGTGAGAACAGTGGAGTTGGTGACTGTTCAGAGTTAAAACTTGTTTTAAAGAATACTTACATCTAACCGTGGATTTAAAAATCTAACCAATTTAAGCATTACTGCTTCGAAAACAAAACCAGTGGTTTTTATCTAAACTCCTAAGGCCAACTACATATTGCCCCACAGAAATCAGTAAAGGACTGAATTCCTATTAGTGAAAACTCTAAACCACGTGAAGATGCTTGAAAAACCAACAGCTAATCACAAGATGATTTTAAATGCCTCCTTAGTTTCTAATATCCTGCTTAAGGACTGCTTCAGTGTAGTATTTTAATGCGTCAGGACGACATGCACACAGCATTTTTAACATCTTGCTTTGCCTCTAACTGACAAGATGCTTAGAACAGAAAATCCCCTTAGAATTATTTGAGAGCATTATTACACACAAAGAATAATGCAGCAAAAAGATCACAAATTCATCAAAATCTTTCACAGGTCACCCCAAAGAGCAAGATTTTATCATGTTGTGCATTATCAACGGTACCTTTGAATTCATATATATATATACACATGCACTCTTTTGAGTATCTTAAATTAAATCAAAAATAGTTTAGTCCGACTTTTCTTGAGCGTGTCCTGAACAACAAGATCATGGGAAGTGGCAAAGTCAAAAATCATTGTAAAGCCCTTCTCAGCCTTCAAGGCACCCACCTCAAACTGCTCTAAGCTGCCCAACGAGCGAAGGAACAAGCAGGCAGACACAGCCTAGGACTCTTCTGAGAAGACCAGCGCAGTAGCACAGCTTCTGGCCTGACCCTGCCAGCGCTGCACAAACAGTAAAGGGGTTTTCCTTACTCACAGCAACACAGAATCAAACTGTGGAAACATTTCTGTACATAAATGTGTGTGTGGAAGGGCGAGCAGGCAGCCAGAAACTCCACTCAGATTTCTTCTAGTTGAGAAAAAATAACTTTGAAAAAAATCAAGTTGTTTTTAATGTGAAAAAGAGAAACAAATATGTCTGATGTGTCTTTCATACATGGTTTTTCACTAGAACTGTTCCACAAGCAAAATCAAGGACACTAAATTGAACAGGGAAGGAACCAAACACTCCCTTTACACTCATGCACACACAGACCTTTCAGCCTCAGCGTGGAAGCCTCAATTATTTTTATTATGATAAAATCTGGAAAAGCATTTCTGTGACCAGCATGCCAAGCTTCCACCACGTTCCTGCTGTAACACACTTTTTAAAAATATATGTATGTGTGTGAGAAAGAGAGACGTAAGGTATGCAAACAAAGAACGCTCACAGACATCCTAGTCATGGTGAAAGAGAACACACCAGTGTGTGAACAACCAGAGCGAGCGACCTGCTGAAAAACTCTGTACTTATAATTCTTACCCGTACTACTCCTACAGCTCACCAGATACATCCGTCAGCTGGGGTGGTGGTGCAGGGAAATCAAAGTTTTAGCACCAGCTCTCAGAAAATTTTGCACAGACTCATGTTTTGCAAGACAGCTTGCACTTTAAGATGCTTATACAGTCGCTAACTTCGGGAAGACCCTTGAACTACAGCCCCCACGTTCACAATAAAGAAATTAGCAGTTTATTTTTCCTGAAGAGGCAAGATCAGAGCAAGATCTTCAACAGAGCCAGTAAAGGTACCAACAGCAAAACTGGCTTGAAACAAAACAAGTTGTAACAGTTCTGTCCTTAACTCCGCAATAACATCCTCCAAGACAGGCATGAAAAAAGACAAGATGCAGTCACTGCCAGACAAAAATCACATCCAGCAGGTTACTGTCCCTCTTTCTGACAAGGATGATTGTTCTCGCAGCTGTCCACACACAGGAGAATACAGGTACGACATCAGCTGCACAACAAGCAGCTCAGCTGAATCTTTCAAATATTTTAACATGTTAAAACTACAGCCGGCCGGAAACAAAAGGTTGTTTGCAAAATAAAATGACCCTAAAGTACCGTAAACAAATTAGGAATTTAACTATTCCAACTCATCTATGAAATGAAAGGACTAAAATTTGTGCCGAAGGGAGACACAGACCTGAAATAACAGTTATTCTGCTCCGAGAAGGATAACCCCTAACAAAAAAAATGTATAGGAAGAAGAGTGCAGTAAGAAAAAGGGATGAATATAATGCCAGAAAATTAAAACAAGAGTTATCTACATTAGTAATCAGTGAAAAATATGGAGAGCCACAGTAAATCAGCTGTTTTTTCAGCAGATCTTCGCAGAAAGCACTGCGATTGACCAAATGGATTAAGCCGTTTTCACAGCTGAGCTCAAACCCTTGCGTGTCACTCTGGTATAAAAACAAGCCTCAAAGGAACTTACACGTTGTAGTAGTACACCGTCCTTCCCACCTAAACACTACATGAACAAAACACAGCAGCTGTTCTCTTACAACCGACTCCTGCCTCGTGGTGAACACGTTTTATTCCTCTAGACAGTGAATATACGAAAACTATCGAAAGTTTGGGTTCCACAGAGATGTCTGAGCAAACTAACTGTAAGCAAGTGACCACCTGCCCAGTCGTGGTCCTTACTGAGACCTAACAGACTGTACAGCTGCTCTGGTTAAACTCCACTACATTAAGAGACAGATCTACAACTGAAGCATCAGACAGGTCTCAGTACGATCAGAAACCCGCAACCAGAATCAACAGAGGCAGCAGTTAGTCAATGCCGATGCTTAATGTTGACTTATCTGCAAATCCAAAAAAGCCCGGGCTGTATTTGTCATTCACTAGCTTTATTTTTCTCACTCAAATAGCAGCAAGTTTTTGTTCTGAGAGCTCTTGGGGCTGCCATCAGCTTTAAGACCACGCAGAATCAAACAGATGCTGAATGCATTTGCAAGTATTTCAGCTGTGTCGTTACACACGAACAATCTGCGTCGATCCTGTTAATCAGTTCCACTGCCAGACCTCTACTGAACTGGTCAGGATGGAAACACAGAACAGAGCTTCCCGATGGAATAGCCAGGGTATATCGAGGAAGCAATGACGTGATCAGTTTGCCATCCCGTGGACAGAAAACAGCAAAGTTTAATGATGGGCAAACCCTGTACCGGTGTAACTGCTCACCGACCCGTGGGACGGCAGTTACTGATTACACAGTGCACATCTGGGAAAACCATTTTCACAAATGAAAATGGAAACATTTTCTTTAAAAAGGTTCTTTGATCACCTAGAGATCAATCACTACAACACATTTTACATATGCTTTAACCTTAAGTCGTATTAAAAATACGACATTTTCGACAAGCACAGAAGCCTCCTGCAGTGTCCCTAGCACTAGGCTCGCAACACTCCGCTTCTGGACACAGCTCAAACATCTAGTTTTGTCCACAAACATTCGGCCTGGCTTCGGCTCTAACCTTTCATTTCAGGGACAGTCACTATACCTCATGACACGCCTTTGTCAGTACAATATTCACTGTGAGAATTTTGTTACTTATTTAGTATAAATTCAGTATAAAACGGAATTTGTTGACCTTCAGTGCAAAACAAGACGAGCAAGGCTCATCTCCATGAAGAGGCTGGGTGGTGAAAATGAGCAGTGATACTGCTTTGCGTTTTCTTCCAGTATCACGGAGAAATGGGTTGCTATTTTCTGATTTTCTAAGTTTAAGATAGCAGCTAGTGTTATCATTATGAAACAGTACTTTTCATCAAAGAAATTGTTATGAGCCAGAAACATCTGCTATGTTAATTGTTACTCACAAACATCTATATACAAGCAAGTTAGTTCAATATGCAAATACTTCACACAAACATAGGAGCACAAATATTTAGGGAGGAAAATGTTAACACAACAGCTAACCTGAAATTTAGCTACACAACTGGAACTGCAAAAGTTGTACAGTTTTCCATCAGGCATTGTGGCTTGATACTGAGGTAAAGAGTTTCGTTTACAAAAGTGGCAAATAATTCCCATACCTAAAAGAAAAACGTAGTTTACAAACAAAATAAACACAAAATAGTAGCAAAAAACCAAAACCAAAACCCAACCCCCAAACACCTGGATTACAGGTCAGCTCTTCCCAGCATTTCAATGTACAAAGATAAGATTTGTCTGTTTTCCAACCAGCTTCTAAAAGTCACGCAAGACAAAAGTGCAGAGGTTCTGATGAATTTTTCCATTAAAGATCTGCATTAAATATGAAATTGCACCTTCTGTAAAATTCCCTAGAGCATTTTCAACTGTGAGTTTGCTGAACTGAGATCTACGCCTGCTTTGCGTACTGGAGAACCCACGTGTTGAGGTATTTACTAGTTCCTTTCACCCAGATTAAGAATTACCTACACATTATAACTTCCTACATCCTTCTGCCGTTGTTGCTTGAGGTGATAAACTGGGGTGGAGTTGGATCACAGAAAAGAGAACATAAATTCACACGCATGAAAGTTGCACTATCAGTCTACGATGTATGAGAGCACATCTCAACATTTTTTTCCCAGGAAGCCTCAAAACAGTTGAAAACTGTTTCCAACATCACATAAGAAGGCCAGTGGGGAAAATGACCCCTTGTGTGTCCGTTTACTAGCACTGAATATAAGATGATACTTTTCTTTTTCCTCTAAATCAGTTAAAACCCCCCATGAAGTCACATCTGCATAGATTAATTCTAAAACGAACCCACCCACCCTCGGTGCTCCAACTTGAAAGAAAGCCTACTCTCATCAGTGGTGAAAATCCATCATCCTTTTCACTTACTTTGTGACTTTGCATATTTTGATTTGTGTGTGTTCATGCATGCGGTTGAGCAGTATGGCTCCATATATCCATTAGGTCCTATGCATTGAGTCATGTCAAAAAACCTGCACTGAGCTCTGCAGCCAGTACAAGAGGTTAATTTGCCATATTTCTAAAACATAAAACAAAGCAAAACAATGCATTAGTCAAAACTATGTTTGGCTTTTGGCTTTAAATTATGGTATAACAAACACAGAGGCAAACGTAGGTATTTAATTCCGCAAATTGCACCCCCATGAGAACCTTCCTAGATTAACTAACTCTCATCACCACGGAGCATTCAGCACTATGGTTGGGTCCTTACTCCTGAGGGGAAGCAGCTGCTTAAAATGAAACTTCTGTGTAAAGACAAAAACCAAACACGCATCTCTCAAGTTGGAGAGTTTGAAACAACTCTGTTCCACTCTCCTTGTTGATGGGACAACAGTTGTAGGAAATGAACAGGAGTCTGGCAGAGCAAAGATGAAGGATAAGTAAAGGTGCTAAGCTTTGAAAAAAAAAAAATTGTACTCTCTAAATGATAACATCCTTAATATTATCAAGTATGAGTTAGGCGCAACACTTTCTTCGTAACAGCACTGTGAGGAGAACCTCTGACCTGCTAACTCTCCTAGTTCCAAGTCCTCCAGGCAGGAGGAACACACTGGAGAGTTCCTGTGCTCCTCACTGGATCCAACGAGGAACTGTGATTCCATGAACCTGACAGCAGACTCAATTTTGGTATCTCTCAACACAGCAGTCAGTCAATCAACAGGTTTTCACAGAAGAGAACAAATGCTCTATAAAAGCCCAGAAAAGCTGCACCAAGCAGACGTACCAATGACAGTCACCACACCAAGCAGTTCTGACCCGCTACGTGTACTAAACACTTGAGGGGTAGGCAAGTATCGCCATCATCACAAAGCAAGTTTCAGACAAATGTGTCTTGACACCTTCCCTGCCCACAGACATAGTACCATGGTTTTGACAGTGGTCACAGAGAATTCCTCATCTGGACAGCAACGAGTCTCCTACCAGACAGACTCTCTCCTTAGTGAGCATTAGAGAATATTCTATTCACACTTCGGACCTTAAGATTTCTTCCCTTCTGTAGAGGAATGATTTTGGCACTACCTCTGCCTCTTTC
>NW_010431881.1:37412-54691 GCF_000710305.1 Buceros rhinoceros silvestris
TCTCAAAGACTGGAGGGGGAAGGAAAGGCAAAGCATGTTTCATAGGTGCTTCATTTTGTTCCGAGTAGCAGAAGCTTCAGTGGATGTCTTTGCTCTTCCTATCATTAAGTACCTACATTTGACAAGTAAATAAATCCAGTTTTACAGACAGCAAGAGAAGACACTTAGGGGTATATAGCATGTATCACCTTCCCTATAATTAAAAACATGTACATAAGAATGTACAAATACACATGCCTCTGCTACAAATTAGGTGTAGCACCTCGCACAGACGACCACAATTTCAAAATACCACACGACTTCACAATTCCACATGCTGCTTTGATGAAACCTTTGCTGTGGATTTCCTCCAAAAAAGGATTTCTCAAGAGATCAAGCTCCTCCCTAGAGGAGGGTATTTTATACAACTCCAGGATCCTTCCTTCCCATCTTCCTTTCTTCTGTTTGCCTTTAAAAGTGTTACCCAGCACCTCATGATCCTCCTAATCAGCCACAATATTGTCAAATGAGGTACCAGGACCAAAATGCAGCAACGATACCGTTCTAGGAGTTGGAGCTATTCTGTCAGTGCACATCCACCTCCTCTGACAAGCTAATAAAGAGCAAGGCACCAAGAACACTTCGAGTTACGCTACCAGTGAGAATACAGGAGGTTACAATTTACAAAGGACTTGACTTCTTGGAACAAGTTTAATGGACCACAACCATAAAAAAAAAAATTGCGTGCACAAATAGCCTTGGTACCCCCAGAAAAAAAACCCCAAGTGTAAATCTAGAAACACAGGTGCGAATATGCAGACAAACAAGTTGAAGAGCATTCAGGACTATAACCAGGAAACAACACACAGGTAAGTGGAGCTTGCACAAGTTCTAGGACAGAAAGAAAAATCAAACCGTGGCCACACTGACTTCAAAAGACAGGAAGGTGAAAACACAGGTTATAATAAATGAACTTACAGTAAGCTGATCAGAGCATAATTGGAAAACATTCACCACGCCAACAGATTACATGTTTTGACAAAAATCCCTTCAAAGTAGAAACAGCTTTTGCTAACCCTCACCTCAAACCTCTCATTATTTAACTGATCAAGGATCACGCACCCAAAATGCAGCACAGCAGCACATCCATTGCTCTGACTTTCACACATCCTTATAATATTGGAATTGTTTGCTGATTTCACCCTAAATCTTTCAGACTTAAAAGCAACAAGAAGAATCTTTATTAATATCTAGTAATAATGTAGCAAACCTTGATCTAAATTATCAAGAGTAAAAAGACCATAAATTAGAAATAAAACTCAACTGCCAAGGATGCAGAAGATTCTGTGGGTGGAAACAAAAGCGTAACAGAAAGCTCTCACCTTCTTGTCACAGCAACTAAGAAGAGTGTTTGAGCAGTTCTGCATTATTAGAAGTTTAAACGTGCTGTTACACAAGTGAATGAGACAGGACACAAGTCAAAAGCCCCGGAACTTCCTCAAATTTATTGCTTCCAAAACCTCGCAATCAATCTCCTTCAAGCTGAACTTTTTTCCAGCATTTTTATTTCTCTTGCCAGCACTCCCCAAACTTTCAAGTTTAAATATTAAAGTCATTCAAAAACCAAGGACAACGCTATTATAAAAGATGAAAGCATACCTGAAAGTATTCATCAATCAGCACCATCCAGGTATCTCAAAGGTTTATTTTTTTCCAGTGGTCTAACTCAAAGGCTTCCTGCACTGACGACATCACAGAACCCCATACGGTACCACCCCAGACGCTCTCAGATACCCATAAAACAAACCAAGAATTTTCTCTTGTTCATAGGTGTCGAATTTCCAGATGAGACTCTCTTCTCAAGGTTCTCAGGTGGCTTACACTTCTACGTACATCCATGGCAGGATGTTATCTATCTGCAGGATTAACTTAATTCTGTAGAAAAAGTAACATTTGAGAATCCTTTCCATCTAGCTGGAGTAAACGATCAGAAGATTCACTAAAACTAGGAACTACAGTAATAAATAGGGTCGAAGAGCGTTCTCACGAGGTCAGGATTTTTAGCCTGGAAACAAGATAACTAAAGAGGACGGTGACGGAACCAAAAATGGAATAATGCAGGGCTGCGGATCAACTGTTCGTTATCTTTGCTAATATTAACAACTACGGGAAATGACACGAGTATCAACAGGAGCTTCAAAACAAACGACAGGAGGCAGCTCTTCACATGACAAAGAGCAAGCCAGCAGAACCAAAGAGTGTCACGGTGGAAAAATTGCTTAGATGTACTCACGAGACTGGGCAAGCACTAATTAGAGAGATTCGCTAAAAACAGCACACAGGAACATTGCGTAAAGTTCAAGAGAAGGTAAGAGAACGCTTGGGGAAAAAATCCAAAGTCCCTGCCCTGTTCTTACTGTTCCCTGCGTGCCCACGTACACACACTGCCGGAGTCTCAGTCCCTGATCTGAAGCAGAACAGTTTTTCTCATGTTCTTACGAAGAGAACTTTTTTTTAAATTGAATATTTTAACCATCTTGAAGGAAAAATGGGTGTACTGGAAAGAAATTACAGAAAATGTAAAGCTGTGTCAATGTTCTTGCTATTTCATGGCAGGAGACAAAAATACGATCTTTACTGGTAAAGAGAAAAAAAGAACAAATAATAGCAAAACCTTCATTACAGACCAAGAAAAGAACAAACAAAAAATACAAAAGTTTCCGGACCTTTATTTTAAAAATCAGTGGTTCATTCTTTATTTCAGAATTAGCGAATCACAGTATCCTGTAGCTTGGAGGGGACCCCCATGGGTCAAGTGCAACCTCCTACTCAAAGCAGGTCCAGAGCTGGTTGCTCAGTATTTTGTCCAGTCAAATCTGAGCATCTCCAAGGATAAGCACCCCAAAACCTCTCTGGAGGATTTCACTGCCCTCACACAAAAAATTAGAATATTTTCCTTCTATCTAAATCAAGTTTCTCCACAGTTTCAAGTTGTGTCTGTTGCTTCTCATCCTTCCACTGTGCACTGTCCAAGAACAGTGCAACTTTGTCCTCCCTCTATCCTCCCACTGGATAACTAACCCCCCCTTCATCCTTCTCAAGATTCGGTCAACCATGGTCTCCCAAGCCTGTCTAAGGACCTCCCTCCTACGAGGTGCTCCAGCCCTCTAAGCATCTTGGTAGCTCTCTGCTAAACTTGTACCAGTGTGTCAGTCAATGCCTGTCATCCTGCGGAATCCAGAACTGGACACAGTGCTCCAGACACAGTCTCAGAAGTGCAGAAGGATGGGAGTGGGGTGCGGCGAAGCAGGACACAGAAACCAATTCCCTCGACCTGCTTGTTACACTCTTGCCATAGGTTGCCCAGAGAAGCTGTGGAGTCCCACTCCTTGGAGATATTAAACACTCAAATGGACATGGTTCTGGATGACCTTCTCCAGATGGCCCTGCTTGAGCAGGGGCGGGCAAGATGACCTCCAGAGGTCCCTCCCAATCTCAGGCATTCCGTGATTCAGCTCAGGACGCAGTTGGCCATCTTTGCTGCAAGGTTACACTGCTAACTTCTGCTCAACTTGTCCACCAGGACACCAACGCGTTCTCCTCCAAAGCTGCTTTCTTGGCAGTTATCTTCCATTTCAGATGAAGTATTGGCTTCATCTTGCACTCCCCACAATATTTCAGTGGTAGGCAAAAGTGATTACAGACAAAAACACCCCACATTCAAATTAGTCTCAGTTTTAAGTTTCCTTCAAAGATGGAACTAATTCAGAACCAATCCACAAGTGAAAGTATCACGCATCTTCCTTCCATGCCCCACTTCTGGCAAATTCAAATCTAGTGTCCTATGAAAATATACATAGGTTTAAGGACTGCCATTTTAAGGAAAATTTTAAGTAAAAACACTATCAAATTAGTAAAGAAAACTGTATCAATTAGGTTACAAAGTATGAAAAAATTAAGTTAATCCAGAGGCAAAATTTCTAAAGAATAACGGCTCGGTACCCTCTGCGGGGAAGCCTGATGCAGAGTAGTCTGACTACACCCCTCCATCACTACTCCATCTGGATTCTGCACTGAGCTGACCTAATTTTAGGTAGATCCCACTGCATATTGGAAGGCTTCCAAAGCATAAAGTCTGCAGTAAATGCAGCAGCCTGAATATTATTCTGTTCTTATTACATCTGAGTCTAAGTTCACTGATTCTTTCATGACTTGTTTGCACAGTGTATTAGAGACTTAAGTCTAGAAATCAGGTCTCCTTCATGACAGGTGTCTCATGATCGATAACTCAGAAAAGACATAAAGCAATCTGAAAATTCTTAGGAGTTTCTAGTCCTATGGACATTTCAAATCTTCACTCTGTCCCCTAGGATGGTGTGGAACTCAAACCGGCAACTACAAAAGCAGCTATCAAGATGCAAAACCAAACAGACGAATGGGATGTATTCCAGAAACACAAGTATTGTTGCAACAGAAATCTGAATTCCTGGAAATAAGAGAAAACTCACTTGCAGTTTGAGGAATTTCTAACTCTTGCCATTATTAGCAACGATCATTAAAATTTCTTCTAAAGAAGGAATCTTGATCCTCCTTTACATCTTACAGAAGGGATCGTGAAAGCTCAAGTCTAGAGCTTTTCTTGTATACATCCTATGAAGAAGAAAAATCAAGCCACACATCAAGTATCAGACCAATACTGTAACTTCACGGTATTTTGGAAGGAAACCTCACTTGTTTGCAGCTGAAACTTATGGAATTCCCTGTTCTTGAACTTCCTAGCTGCAAGAGCATTTCAATGAAGCTCTTAGTGTTTTAAATCTGGGCATCTGTACTAGACTTTTATTCTTGATGGGAAAAAAAGGCAGTAGGACCTGTTCCATGTGCTGCAAAAGGATAAACAGCCTGCAGCGTAAGACAGCATTCTTGCTAAAACTTCTCCCATGGAAAGGCCCAATGATAGAGAACATCAGCTGATGGCTACAACGCTACGTAGGAGCCCAAAGATTCGTTTCCAGCTGATCGAAACCTTTGCAGTTAAATTCCTATAGTCCACAGTAAAACAGACCAGGACATAATTCTCAATCGAGGCAAACTTCTCTTTGTAGCTTTACAGAGTAACAGGTTTGGATTAGAAATAAAATAAATACCAGGAAAGTCTAATAGAAAAGAACATTCTTGACAGAAACACAGAAAACCTGTGTTCAAATAGAACAGCAAAGGAGAAAGAAGACAAACACTTTTTATAAGTAGGAAATCAGAAATATTAACTGCATGGAATTCTAACAGAGATCCATTAGTAAGGCACACAAGAAAACAGCAGCTAAACTACTTCAGATTTATTTGAAAGGATGGTCCAGATGGATCCAGAAGCAATGCTCACGTCTAACAAAAGAACCAGATGTCAGCAGAGTCTGTAACAGCAAAGAAAGAAGAAACTATATTATTTATTCAGTCTTCTGAAATACTGCACCCAAATCATCTCTTCCCCAAGAATAACAACTGCGAACTCTTCCCTGCTCCAACAAAAGAGATTAAGATTAGTAACATATCCAAAGCATTTGCTCAAGTCTTAAGAGCAAAAGCTCTTAAAAAGTGTGATTGCTTTTGTGGCCCTTGAACAGCAAGTGATTTCTGTTTATATTCCATCAGCTGAACTCTGCAAACAGCCAAATCAGTAACTTGTCCAGTAACTCTTCCCTGGCCTCTCCAACTGCTAGTGCTCTCTCTTTACCAGTTTTGTTCCCACTCTCAAGACACCTGCCTTTATGCCTTCGAGAAAGGCAGAGCTGAACACCCACCTGAAAAAGCAAGTTGCTTCTGCATTAAGTGAATGTTTCACCTGTTTCTGTCTTGCCTTGTCTCCCTCTTTCCCCTCAAGCCTGTCCAATTATTCCAGGTACAGCAGTGCACAGATGTGGTTATATCCATCCTAACTCCAATACCTCGTCCTATCACCTCCTCGCCTCCTCTTCCTAAGAATTACTGTGCTCCCACGCAGATCACACCTCACAATTTTCACTGTCCTAAGTACTTTTCTTCAGAACCGCAAAGCTGCTCTAACATCTCTGTTGTCCCTATCTCACTTTATCTTCCAAAATAACATCCTGAACACTCACTAAGAATGATATTCAGGTGCCTAAGGAAGCTGATTATATATAGAGTTTTTATTGAAGAGCAGCAAATTCTATGGTTGAAGACAAACATTTAAAGCAGAAATGGCAAAATAAACAGTTCCAGAAAACTGGAATAAATAAAAGGCAGAAGAAAAGGTAGAACAGGATGGCTTCTAGGACTTAATCTGGATGAGAGACTCAAGAAACTGGAGGCATAAATACCAAGAGGTCTAAAAAAAAAAAAAATAATCCACCACCACTAAGCAGGAGAAAAGGAAAATTGATCATTTCTTTGTTGATAAAAATTTCTGTCATTTAACCATGGCGGATGGAGCAGGATCCACAAGTTACCTCCACTTGCAGACAAGTGCAGAGTCTCAGATATTAGTACTCTATCCTAAACTAGGTGCTGGCTGAAGTGAAACTGCAGTGGTTCACCACGTGAGGAAGAGACTCCACTACTAAACCAGTCTGAACTGGCTGAAACCACAGACCTTTGTTTAAAAGTGACCAGGAATTTAAAAAAAGTTTTGAAATGTCAGTATTTCTAATATTTCAATGTAAAGGGGCTGTTCAACTCCCGTAACTACTGTTTTTGTCAACAGTCTTTACTCTTGGAACAGCCACTTGAAAATCAGAGTTTACACGCCAGTAACGGTGGCAGGAAGCAGCAGATTTTGTAGTTAATAAAAAGGACATATCTGTCTTGATAGCAAAGAAAAAGAACAGACGCTGCACGGGCCAAGATGGAGTTGCAAACCCTCGACACTTGCCCTGGAGTACGAGGCAAATACTCATTTGGCTTGCATTCACCCGGGACTCTCTTCATTCCGGAGCTATTAAGCAGCCTAGGAAGAAATAGCTAGAGCTCCTTCCCCCCTTTTTGACAGCACATGAAGACCATCACTTTTAAGAAGCACCCAAAGCAAGTGAAGCCCAGGTCATATTCTAATAAGAAGAATTTTAGCTATGGCAACAAAACAAAAAAGTAAAGGAACATTTTAAACAAGTAAAGCATTAAATGTTTTCATGCAGAATCAAGAGCACCGTGGATGGATCAGTCAGAAAAGCAGCTGAAGACCGTAGTTTTAGAAGTAGAGACAGACTCAGTTTCATCTTACTTGAGCAGCTGAAAATTCAAAGGTATGGTTGGTTGCACAGCCAAGTCACAGCACTCACTTGTTCCTCAGAACAAGACTGTCAAGCCTGTACTCAGCCCAGCAAACCAGGACACAAACTACATTGCTACTGAAAGTCAACTAACTCGGTGGAGACAGAAAATAGGTGACAGCATCGGTAACCGAAACATTGGCACGACTCATGTATGTGCTTTCGGTTAGTACGTCTTGATGGCAGGAATACTGGAGCCTGTTCCAACGGGTCCCACAGATAGTAATCTTAGAAAAAATGACTTCTGTGATTCATCTGAAGTGGTCAAGTTCTCTCTCTAATTATAAAATGCCTACCTCAAGAAATAAAGTATTTCAGCTTTTGCACAGGCAATTCAGACACCTCCTTGTCAGTCATGATCTCACCCTCTAGCACTGCTTTTTGTTTTATTCGTTTCGTTTAGTGTCATTTCTTAAGTCCCTTTTGCCCCTCTACACGTGAAGAGTTTGAACCTCAGTGCCACACATAGATTTGACAATCTAGTGGTAGTAGTCTTCTTCAGGTTTAAAAAAATATAACCATTTCCAATACGGGGTTTTGATGTTTTATCTGAATTCTCACAGCGATCTCATTTTTCGAGGAAGGATTTTACCGCCGTTTTCTCTTTTTTAAAAAGCCCGACTTGCACTTAGCCATCTTCTTCAACGGCTGCTGTGCCATGAGGAAATCAACATGCTCTTGCATTAGTTAGGGTATGTCCAGTTAATTTATTTTTTTTAGTTCTTAATTTATTAATCTTTTTCTCACAGGTTTTTTTTTTTAATATCAAAGAAACCTAAGTTCTGCAATTGCTTTGGTTTTAGGTAAGAAAGAACAGCCTTCAATGCAAAAGCAAAACATCGGATGCAATATTCAAGATTACTCATGTCTCAGTTTTAAAGCTGAGGTATGTAGAAAGCTAAATGCATCCATCACCTCGAAAGGTGGCTTAGACACTTCAGAAAAAAAACTACTCCCCATCCCAGGAAGAAGATTGTTCCTCACTCCCACCAACAGTCTAAAGCAGAAGACAGGAATGCTTTGTAGCCGATGGATTGTTTGCATTCAGTGGCCATTCCAAGAGCCACAGTGATTTTTATTACCTGCAATTTTAATTTTTTCATTCCAGGAAGAAAAAAGTCCATCATTAGTTGTCAGTAATTAATTGTTCAAATCAGTGTAATATTTATTTAAAAAAATAGGGATTAAGTATATAGATAGGTACAAGTAATAAAAACCAGTTTTCATTTATTCCTGCTACAAACGTACAGCATATTGATAGCTGTAGGACATTTACAACAGAAACTGCTTAATACAAAGCTCGTACCGGTAAGACCTATGTCTTTTACAACGCTAAAAGAACATTTACTGAAACTGTAGTGACAAAATAATCAGTTGTACAACACAATGCTGTAAAGCACACGATACACCAACTTCTCCTGTATTACTGTTTCCATTAAGTTTATTTCAGTATGTAATAGCGACTCTCCCACATCCTCTCCTTTACCAGTTGTCCTTTAAACACGAGACCTAACAATGTTTTCTTGGAAATTTTTTATTATGACTGAACAAAGCAACCTACAGTTTACCAGCTGTGGCCCAATGAGTTGTCAGTGTCATTTTCCAAATTCTAAATTCCATTTTTAAAAACGAATTCCTTGAAAACATTCAGTTCAAAAATCCTGAATGCAAATGGAAGTTCAAACCTAAATAAACCCTGCTAGACAACTAAATATTCTCAAATAATTGTGTCCTAAGTAACTTTGACGCCTACAACATACACTAAAAAACTCCTAATTTTATAGCTGGAGTTTCTCTCAATATCAAACATACCCCCAAATCCCCGAACTGCAGTGACATCTGCAACCTATCGGTTAAGAACTACTTAATCACCACTCCAAACCAGATGCACACGAGCACTTGAATTAAGCCTCTCGCAGCCTATTACAGTCCCTCAGTAACAAATATTTCCAAAAAAGAATTAAGAACTTGCCTGAACGAAGTCTGCTGTCAGAACTGAACGTACCAGAACAAAGTGGCTCTATTTTAAAGGTTCTCTTAAGGATCCTCGCAGCACCTGACACTACTTCTGAAGATTCCTGGTACTGCAAACTGCTTCTCCTCCCCAAATCAAACCAGAACGCCGAAGTTGCTACCCACATCCTTCTCATTCTCCAGTACGTATCTAAACACAACGCAGAACAGCAGCTGAACAAAGTGAGCACAGTCTGTCAGAGAAGTACACGGTTCTCATTTGACCTCTCAACTCCATGTTCATGTCATAATTCCACGGGCAGTGCATGTTATACTGGTTGTGGGGGAATGCCTCAAGTTCAAAGTTAATCTCATGCCTTTTTGTTTCTTCGAGAGACAGTATTCAACGTTTCTTCAAGTCTTTCCATGGCTCCTGGGTATGCCTATGTTTTTAGTATCTTGGAAACCTATCCTGTCCCTGTTGGTACAGCTGTGACAAAAGAATAACGCTTATGTTATGTGTTTACATACGCACGTTTCCAGATTTGCTGTTTACACACTGCATATACACAAGAACAGCCATCCCCAAAAGCATCAAAACTTTACGTCCAAAGAGGAAATACAAATATACATGATGGAACATCAGTGAACTTAAAATCACTCAGCACTGCACCCCCTTTCCTCTTGGGTCACCAGTTTCTTAGAAGTGCAAAGAGATGACGGAAGAACCCAAAGCCACGTGCGGCACTGGGGACACTCACACATTCAAAATCAGATAAAGAAATTCCTTGCTAGTAAAACAGTACTTCAATATTTCAGGCACTATCCTATAAATTCAAAGCAGAATGTACCAAGTAAAAAACCTGAAGGAAAAAAAAAACCAACCCACACCAAACCCCCTGAACTGTCTATCTGCCCCCAAAATATTTAATATTTCAGAGCTATCCTATTACACCATAAATACTGTGATTAACATTTAAACCTCCCAGACAGCATTATCAACTGCTCAGAGCTAAGCTGGCTCTGAACAAGACATCAGCATCAGATTTCTTGATTTTGAATTATTTTTAACCACAAGTATTACTATTTTAACTATCTTAAGAATTAAAAAAAGCAAACCAAGTAAAGAAAAGGAAAGCACAAAGTGTTTACACACGGAAGGATGAAAGAAACAATAAATTTTGAAATCCTATGCTGTGCCGTGAAGGAGATTAGGCAGAGAACAGACACACAGACACGTCATCGGTTAGAGCATTCTCACAGCACTGGCTGAGCTGTAGGCTCTGCATTTTTGAATGTTTCGACTGCATAAAAGCAAGCTCTTACAACTAAAAAAGACCATCACTTAAGGACCAGTAAGCCTGTGTGTGATAGACCCGTTAGAAATAATTAACAGAACATTTAACTTACATTATATTTTCATTAATAACAAATAGATATTGCTGTTAGAGCAACATCAGAAAAGCCAGTAGTAAAAATTCCATTCCAGCTAGCTGGCCCTCACTGGCATTAATTTCATTTCTAGAAGTTTCTGTTACTTCAGACTTCTAATGACAAGTAAAACCATGTCATGAAGAACAGGATACATTTAAGGAGAATTAATGTTTATTTAATTTCAATTTATAGGTAAAGAAGTAATTACCTGCTTGTATTCACCAACGCAGTTCTGACAGCAGAACCTTTTCTGCTGACCATCAACAGTAAGAATATTGTTTCCAGCTCCTTTACTGGGCAAATACTCCCCACAGTGCTCACAGCAATTCATTATTAACCCATTTGCCATCCTGTATCTATTGAAGCAATGGTCACTGCACAGCTTATGAGTCATATTTTTAAAGCTAACTTCATGACGAATCTAAAAAAATAAAAAAGTATTCCATCAGCACACAAACACAAAGTTGCCTGAAACTACTACACAAGCCAGAAGTTACACATTCAAGTACAATAACTAAAAATGCATTATACGAGCTCACAGTCAGAGACGCTTGAGATGACCGTGAAATATAAAAACAGAAATTCGTGCTTCTGTTGTCTCCAAAAAATCTTGGACACATTTATTCTTGTAGCCTAGAAGCAAAAATCACTGCTAAGGGTGTAGTAATTGCATATTAGAGCAAAAGGTCAATCCATGCTGTCTTAGAAACCCTCAATTTGCAGGCTAATGGCGTGGCACCTAAAGACTGGCCAGATACACGTGCCACGAAAAGCAGCAGCCTGAACTATGGCAGCCCCAGTAATGGCATCAAGAGTAAATTAATATGTTCATGAAAATTTAAAGTTATGTGTATTTTACATATCTCTAAAAATATTTCACAGGAAGGTAGGGGTTGGAAGGGACCTTAGATCATCTAGCATACTTTCTTTACTGTTTTGAAAGATTAAGTAAGATGGTAAATCTTGACTTTTTTCAACAGCAGTTCTTCGATGTGGGAGATCTGGATTGTAATTACAAGATTCTAGGCCTAATACAACTGTTGACAGTGTCAGCAAAAGGCAATTCCAAGTTTCTGAATCGAAAATCATATATTAACCTCTATGAATTTTCTTTCCCCCTTCAGCTGCTCTTTGTGAATTTTAAGGCTGCATACCTTAATATCTCACCAGGTATGAAAATACTGGATCAGATACTGCATCTCCTTATTTGCAGTTCTCTTATTTTAGCATACAAGTTACTAAGATTCTCATTATTGAGAAAGAGAAAAAAAACAGTCAACCAGACCTCAGTTAGTTTACCACAGATAGTGCATCTTGATTTATTCAAAGCTCCTTTTGAGGGGTTCTGTTTATCTTCATAGAAGGATAAACACGACGTACTGCAAAACTCCTGGAAAGACTCACTTGAATCGACTTGAGCAACAATGGTGCCTTTCATTGTTGTTATATCTCTGAAAGAAAAATAAAAACTTCTAATGTGCTTGTGTATAAATACATATATTTAAACAAGAACACATTATATCTTAAAAGATTAATTCTTCCTTTCAACGCTTACATTTCAAACCTGCTTTGTGGGTTTACAGTGGTTAGTGACAGTAAACACTAAGTTTAATCATTTTTTTTTTTACAACTACCTTGAAGTACTGAAAGTACAGTCTTTCCTGTGTAAAAAAACTACTTTTTTTTGTTGTTTCAGTAGAGGTTTTTTTTCATTTTATGTTATTCTAGAACTAAGCGAGACTAACGCAGCATTAGGTACCAGTTGTGACAAAGTCAGTCTTGTAAAAAAAATTAGCACAGCAAATTTGAACCAGCCCTTCTGCAACTTTACACAAAAGCTATACTTAAGTTTGATACGGAGCATTCAGATTTATAGGACAAGGCAAGAAATGGTCTTTATTTGTCTATAACTCCACCATTTCCAGTATTGATCTCAGGACAGGATGAGAGGAAGAGATTGGGTTGTTTTCTCATAAATACAACCAAAAAGCCTAAAACCCTACCACAAACTTGCCTAGAAGTTTCATCTCCCAAAATTTTAAAAAAGTTCATTCCATCACTACTTAACATTTCTAAAACCCCTGAATAATCCATATGGTTGCCTATGAAACTGCCCCAACTTAGGCATTAATCCAGACAAGCGACCATCGATAAAATTAATATGAAACGGAACAAACCCAAACTGACTCCTGGTGTTTTTCACTGAAGTGAATTCTTGACCTCCTTGGTCTTTGATTATCTGCTGCCCATGCTGCACACTTTGCAGAGTCACTAACGCCATGCTTGTCAGTGCACGTTTGTAATCAGGTCTCCCAAAGTAAGTTCTAAAAGGCAGTTTCACTCCTAGGAGCCCTTACACTAGGATGAGTGGAAAACATTGGAAAAATGCTGTTTGATTCCCTACGGAGACACCCTTGAAAATAAACCTGTACTGCCCCTGGATGTTAACGTGTGCAAGGCTGCCTTATTCCATCAAAGAACACCCCGCAGGTCTTGGCTTACCCTTTGGCAAGCTAGTAAGGCTTTGTGCTGGGGAGCGTTATCACTCCTCTGCAAAATCAGAGCTCTGCCAAGCCAGAGCTCCTGCCCTGAGGAGTTCAAAGTTTCTGGCTGGATTCCACCAGGACTTATAAATACCATTAACTTGTATCAAAACACTTATTAACTTGTATCAAAGGAGATAAGTGAAAATAAAAATTATAAACATTAAGGAGAATGCCAGATATTTCCTATACTTCCCTTCCTTTAGTAATTCCTACACTATTTATGGAGTTACAAGGGCTCAGAAGAGTGCTAGAAAAGTGGGTGATAAAATCTGTAGGAATTCTGGACTTTTCAGATGGACTTATGCATTTAAAAAAGTTTTCCCCACGTTAATTACTCTACATGTTTAAACATAAATCTGAGCATTACCTCTGAAAGTCTGACCTACAACATATCAACTATTTTCACCCATCTAACCTATGTACAAAGATCTGGATTTTGCTAGATTTTCCTCATCCTTTCACTGAGCATTACACCTGCTTTAGTAGCAAAAAAAACAGAAGCAGGTGGAGTCCAGAGAGTACCTGGTAGCAAAGATTTGGCAATAAAGCAAAAAGGTGGCTGGGTAAGGTTTGGCTCCACAACACAGCCGTGTTCCAGCAGAACACTTCCATGCATGTACTTCCTTCTGTTTAAACGTGACTGAGGAAGCAAGTGCATACTGGTGGAAAAGCAAAGGCCAACATCACCTCAACAACTGTCAAAGGTGATTTCACAGAGGTTCTCTAAAAATCAGGTACACCAAACAAATGATTTTAAGTAACTCCAAAAGCTAGAAATAAGGTATTTTCCTCATCTGTCAAAAAAAAAAAAAAGCCTTTTCATGTAGGGCAGTTTTGTATGTAGCCGCTTACAATACACAGATAAGCATCTCTGAAGTTGCAAGAAGGCACAGATTTAGCCATGAGTTTTCAAAATTTCAATCAGAAATAAAAAGATCAGTCTAATCTTCATCTTTATATACAATACAGCTGAACATGGTAGTCACCAGATTACTAAAAAAACCAAACAATACTGCATAAGCATGTACAAGCCAACAGAAAGAGCACAGGGTGCTTTTAACTAGCTCTGTAGAGGCGAGGGCTGAAATAATTTGAGCTTTTACACTTATTTTAAAAAGCTAAAATACATTAAATTTGCCAGGTTTTCCATGTACCAAGGTATGAATACACAGGGTATCAATGTTTTCTATAGTTTATTTTTACTGAGGCTCAAGAAAAAAAAAGAGATAATCAGATCAGTAGCTCATGTCGGTACACAAGCCGTTAATCCACCACACTGCATTCCAAAGTAAAACCTTTTCATTAGTTTAAATCTGTCGTTGGGCAAAGACAAAATAGACATCAACGAAAGCAGTCTTTACTGCAAGCCTTCTTTGGTTCCACAAGAATTCAGCATTTACCCAGTGTCTCTGCAGGGTGTAATGGATTGAGACTTTACTGGAAAATATGAAAAAGTGCAAGTATCTCTGTAACCAGCACACGGAAAGAAAAAGTTTGAACAGCTATTCTGTGCACCTAACTCTACAGACTTCTCTTTGGCAGCTCTAAACTTGGGAAATAATGACAAAATTTAAGTCAAACCTAAATAATAATCTATAATCAGAGACTTCTAAGTGCGCTTGTCACTTCCACTGCACAGCCCGCTCAAGTCATCTCCAGCTTCCAAAGTTGCCACAGTTGCTCCTAACTTTGGGAAAGTCTAAGGCTCCCCTTCTCCCCACACTGCCATCAGAAGAGCTCTCACACTTCTTCCAGCTTCTCGGAAAAAGCAGCTCCTTCTCCTTTTACAGCCTCTTGGTTTTACATCTCCATCTAGCAAAACGAATGCTTTCTATGCAACACAAGGCCCACTTTTTTCATAACGACTTCGGATATAAAGAATGTATCTTCTCACAGGAAATACTATAAATTGGACAACTTGTCTTAATAAAACTCAGTAACTCCTTGTTTCTCTGAAGCTAACAGACTATCTGCCACACTCCAAATTCAAAAGCTGGTAGAATTTTTATTTTGTTGGAGCAGACACAGTGAATTCAACATTTCCAAACAACATTAAAGCGACACTATATAAAGTACTCATATAGTCAGATTTTATATCGTTAATGGAGCAATTCTCACACATGCATGAGAACCTAGAATTTTACTGGATTTAGCTGCTTATATGAAACAAAATTAAAAAATCCCTTACTTTCTGCACATAACACAAAGTTTCTTTGGAGTGGGTTTGTGTGAGAATGATGAGAGGCAGGTAGTAGAACAAAAAAGGTGAGCTGATCCTTTTCGCTGATATGCAGTCTGTCCCTTTTGTAAAGGCTTTTTGCAGTTTGCACATGTGACTTTAACCTGTTTAGAAGGCTGCTGCTGGGCAGAAGGCTGGAAAATCTGTTTAGGAAGCGATGCTACAGGTGACAAGGAATCCACACCTGGTTGCTTCTGATTCCTAGGGAAGGAAGCTGACTGGGATATCCAAGAATCTTCAAGACAAAAAAAAAACCCAAACAAACATATATAAGAGTAAGTGAACAGACATATGCATAGAAAAAGCAATATTCACAGACAGATGATCATAAAATCACTTTTCTCTTAGAACTGACAATTAACAGAAGAAACGTATTTTAGAAATTCAGGTTTAAAATAAAATGCTGCTTCATGATACCACTCTCCATTGTTACAAAGCTTCAGAAATATGAACAAATTTCAGCATGGTCCCATCCTACATCTAGTGACAAGTTTTGCAGATCTTAATTCAGTTGCACTGGGCTTGCAAACCAGCAATTTTTTTTACCTTCGCACAAAACTGCAGTTACCAACTGCAATAAAAAAGAGTCACCAACAGGGAACATGGAAATTCTAAACTAAGGTTTGAGATATATAAACTGCAAATTGGTATGAACATGACATCTTAGATTTTCATTTGTTCTAAAGCTTTAACAAGCATCATGAGTCCAGCCTCAGCGATAAACCCTAGAACCGGGGCTCCCCACACTAGTGTCCTAGTCCAGCCTGCAGCCAGAAAACCAAACTGCAGAGAGAGCAGAGCACGGTGGCACCACAACTGGCATCTGCATCTACGTTACTGGTTCCTGCAAGAGTTCCCGTTTTACTCAGTAACATTTTCAGTGCAATGAATACCCCTTAAAGTGCAAACTGGCAAAGTCATGAGAGTTTCAAGTCTTCCTCAGTAGAAACCAATGAACCTAGAAAATAATATTTCATTAAACTCTGGCAGTACACAAATCCATGTCCCTGTGTTCCAGACTCCGCTGGACTTTCATCTGTGTTTTTGGACAAGAGACCACTACAGGACAAAGTCATCTTTTCCCAATCTTTTGTAGCATAACATGCCTCAGAGTAACTTGCGTAACACCAACTTACGTAAAATTTTTTCTCCAACAGAAATACATCTAGAAAGATTAAGTGCTTCTGTTAAATTACATGCTTGGTATCTTGGTTTGGAGCAGAATATACAGTTCTGGGGAAAAAAAGAAATCCCCAATAAAATGTAATTTCTAAGCTTTTCGCTGGAATTTAAGTTTTCATTTTAAGTAATTATCACCAGAATTTAGGAACGCTGAGCTTCTCAAGAATAATACATTACTTCAGCATGAATTAAAGCCCGAATAGGAACTTCTTTCCATTATAAAAACATTTACACCCATTTTCAATACTTTATGTTAGCTATCCCAAATACTGCCGCAGCACTTGGGACTTACCTTTCAAGCTTTTCATTCCCAGCATCTAGAACAGTACTTCATTCTTTCTTACTGAATAGTAAACAACCACATAGATACGATTGTATCGGGTAGTACTCGTGCTACTACTTTTAAGTAAAGAGTAAACACAGCATTTACTATAGCTAAATAAAAATACTAAATCCTTGAATGTCTTACTGCAGTAACTTAGTGCGTTCCTGGAGTGTTATTACAATCAGTCTTAAAACCAAATATAAGAAAGATTATTTTAAATTCTATAACTTCAGATAACAAAAGCCTACAGACTTCAGCAACCTCCCATACCTTATTCTGAAAGGACATTACCGTGGGGCATGAATAAATATTTCCATGCGGTAAACAGAAGGCACTCT
>NW_010431881.1:54783-59018 GCF_000710305.1 Buceros rhinoceros silvestris
CTCTTTCCTCATACTATTTTCTGAAGTTCTCTCTTTCCCCAAAGAGGTTTTTATTAACAACATATTCTGCTCCGCATTTTTAAAATTAATTTTAGGGACAAAGTTCCAAGAACCCTTGTTACAGCAACAAACAGCGTACATTCCTTAGCAAGCAGAAGATCATTTTCCAGTGTGGCTTTGTAGCTGTCAAGGACGTGCTATTTCTCAGACATGTAAGAAAAGTTGGAAATTTAACCCACTGTAATGCTTCAGGGTGAACAGAAGAGCTGGAACAAAGAGGTGAGGGGAAGAGGGAAGGAAAGCAGAACAAAACACATTCCTCTGTAAACCATTACAGAAGTTTACCTTCGAAGGCACGAATATCTATACGGACAGACTAAGACAGGTCACCACCGTGCTTAAAGTTAAAACCCACTTGAATGCCCCCTTCAAACTCTTCTATACCATTTTGTCTACTGCCTCAGATATATTTATTTCCTGGCAGCACCTTAACATCTCAAAATATTTTGAGATTCTCCTCCTTTCTCATAGGTTTCAAGTGGGAGCGCACTGTATCTCTAACTGCGTGTGCAGTTACACGTGCCTGCGGTTTTGGTAGTGCTCAACCGACACTCGTGACAACTTGAGTTTGCTCGGCTCATTTAGGTTTGGAGGTTTTACCTTGGCTTCCTAGTACCTCACGAAGACTATTTCAGTATTTCCTTAGTGTCTTAAGGCCTCAGACAGCCTCACTTAATTGACATTTTGTCACATTCTTCTTCCACAAACATACCACAAGAACATCTGAAGATCCTGCCTATCTTAATTTTTTTGCTTTCACTTTTTCCACATCACACCTTTATAGACATTAATCTTTATATTGTGACTTTTATTCACATGTCACTTTTTAACCTCCTCCATTTTACATTCCCTGCAAAGACCTGTAAAATCTGATTTTCTTGTCCTTGAACAGAGGAGGAGCACCACATTTCCTTAGCTGATTCCTGAGGAGTTTCTATGCCTCACTGCCCTTATGCCTGCATCCTTCAGGTTCCTACCTGCAGTTCTTTCCCGGCCCGGTTTATAAGGCTGTACACTTCTTACTAATGGCTGATTGGGATATTCCCATTTCTTCTCATTCATCCTTCAGGTTCCTACCTGCAGTTCTTTCCCGGCCCGGTTTATAAGGCTGTACACTTCTTACTAATGGCTGATTGGGATATTTCCATTTCTTCTCATTCCTTCCTGCTATAAGATTATTCCTCACTCCCATCTGTACCAAAACATTTATTTACGGAGCCATCCTGCAAAAATGGTTCAAGGAAATTATGTCTTTTTTAAAAAAAAGCTGAAAAACCTGTATCGTCACAACTTGGGGCAGAGGTGGGGAAGAGGATAGTAATAAAAGTTTTACGGAGGTACACAGTTCTTGAAACATACTCAGCTACATCTGCATTAACGACCTGGTTCACACTGGGCCAATCCTGAACTGCATCCACAATTTACTAGGAGCTGATTCCGGTTTTAGCACGCTTTTGATGCACAAAACCTAAATTCCACTCAGAGAAACGAAACCTAAGTTCCAGTCCAGCACCTGAAACTCATCTACATGGCCTTCTCCAAGACCTCTGATATGGTCCCCCATAATATTCTTGCTGATAAACTGGAGATATACAGATTTGATAGATGAAGAATTAGCTGGATGGTTCCATCCAAAGAATTACAGTTAACGGCTCGATTAACTGTGAAAACTAGTAACGAGCGGTGTCCCTCAAGGGACTGGGACTGATACCATTTAGTATCTTCAACAGTGACAGAGACAGTGGGATTAAGTGCACCCTCAGCAAGTCTGCAGTAACCCCAAGCTGGTGTTATCTGCACCAAGTGATGCAGTTGACAAGAGAGGGAAGGGATGCCATCCAGAGGGACCGTGAAAAGCTTGAGGAATGGGCTCACATGAACCTCATGAAGCTCAACAAGACAAAGTGCAAGGTCTTTCACCTGGGTCAGGTCAATCCTTAATATCAATATGAACTGGGGTAGGAATTGATTGAGAGCAGCCATATGGAGGGCTTGGGGTACTGGCGGATGAAAAATTGGACATGAGCCAGCACGAGGTCCTCACAGCCCAGAAAGCCAACCGTGTGGCCAGCAGGTTGAGGGGTGTGATTCTGCCCCTCTGCTCCACGCTGGTGAAACCCACCCTAGAGTACTGTGTCCAGTTCTGGGGTTCCCAGGACAAGACAGACATGGGTTAGAGCAGGTCCAGATGAGGGCCACGAAAAAAAAAAGACAGACAGAGGGCTGGAACACCTCTCCTGTGAAGAAAGGCAACGAGAGTTAGGGTTGTTCAGCCTGGAGAAGAGATGGCTCTGGGGAGACCTTACTGCAGCCTTCCAATATATAAAGGGAGCTTACAAAGTCTGGCAGATATTTTTTACCAAGCCCTGTAGTGACAGGGCAAGGGGCAATGGTTTTAAATTGGAAGAGGGTAGATATAGACTGGACATGAGGAATTTTTTTTTTTTTTAAACGGTGAAGGTGGTTCGGTTCTGGAACAGGTTGCCCGGAGAGGTGGTAAAATTTGAGGTCAGGTTGGACAGGGTGTTGAGCAACGTGAAAGGTATCTCTGCCTACGTCAGGAAGGCTGGACTAGGTGCTCTTTAAAGGTCCCTTCCAACCCAAACCATTCTATCAAATGTACTCCAGTGCACACTGGTTCTGAATTAATGTGTTGCACAGAATTTTCTCTGTTACACACCTTCTGCTTCCCATACCATGGATCCACTTACCACGGGGAAAAGACTAACTGATGCAGAAGGGATCTTCCAAACCACTTATAGAATCATAGAATCATTTAGGTTGAAAAAGACCTTTAAGATCATCAGGTCCAACCATTAACCGAACTCTGCCAACTCAACCATGTCCCTAAGCACCATGTCTACATGTCTTTTAAATACCTCCACGAACAGTGACTCAACCACTTTCCTGGGCAGCCTGTTCCAGTGCTTCACAATCCTTTCTGTAAAGAAATTTTCCCTAATGTTCAATCTAAACCTCCCCTGGTGCAACTTGAGGCCATTTCCTCTTGTCCTATCACTTATTACTTGGGAGAAGAGATCGACCCCCACCACACTACAACCTCCTGTCAGGTAGTTGTAGAGTGATAAGGTTTCTCCTCGGCCTCCTTTTCTCCAGGCTAAACAACCCCAGTTCCCTCAGCCTTCTCAAAGGACTTGTGCTCCAGACCCTTCACCAGCTTCGTCGACCTTCTTTGAACACACTCCAGGCACCTCAGTGCTCTTGTGGGGAGGGCCCAAAAACTGTCTTCGAGGTTTGGCCTCACCAGCACTGAGCACAAAGGGACAATCACTTCCTTAGTCCTGTTGGCCGCAAAATTTCTAACAGAAGTACATCCGATGTATTTGACAGAGCCCTGCTATCACAATTCTGATCTACTATTTTTCTAACAAGGTATGTCACATGCCCCAATACCTTTGTTGGGATGAAAGAAAAAAAGGAAGTATCAGGAAACAATACATGTTTGCATCTTCAAGGATTCAAATCCTCTATATGGGAAACAAACGTGAATAATAGGTCTCGTCCAAGATGCAAGCTAGAATGTCTTTAGGTTACAGACTAGTTCTGAGACTTGCAAAACTGCTCTGTAAATTGATGTATTAAATCCTCACACAAAGTATTGACATTCAACAAATGCTAACCAGCAAATCTCTAAAACAAGCTGTGGTATCTGAAAAAAAAATTTTGCTATCCAACTTCTTACATCCTATTTCTGAACTATGAGCAGTGTTTTTCAACCCATGATCTTCAAATTACACAAATCAAAGCATTTTTATGCACGTCCATTGGCATTATTTTAGAAATCTGAAGATCAGAACAGACGGAACACCACTGATCCAGAAAAGATTAATCCATCCCTAGCAATCTTAGACTGGAATTGTGTAGAATACATTGAACATATTATCAAAGTTCACAGGCAGGGCTAACTTCTACTGACAAGACTTTCTAGGAGAAAAGGAGGCAGCTTCCAGGGAAAAAGAACAAAATTGAAACTTGTATTTTGAACACCTTTCCTCTACATCTTTGTAAGTACAAAAACCCGTACCTACCGTGTTTCAGGCTTTTTCTTCTGCAAAAGCCATTTCCACTATAGCCATCTTCCCTCTTTCCTCCTCTTGTTTCTTCTCATGTGCTTTGTCATTTTTCTAATCCTCTCTTGTTTGGTATTTTTCTCT
>NW_010431881.1:59103-64282 GCF_000710305.1 Buceros rhinoceros silvestris
TCTTGTTTGGTATTTTTCTGTTTCCCTTCTACCTGCGCCAGCCCTACCTGCTCCTTTTGAACCTACTGCTCTTTATTTTTCACATACAAAGACTGCAGCCATAAAAATATTCTATACATGACACCTTGAAATATATCTTTCATTACCTACTTGTAAACTTTGTTTTCCTCCCTTCTGAGTGAACCTTTTTCATTAAGTGCCTAAAAGGACTTTCCACCACTACTCCTGCCTCTCTGAACTCAATCTGTTTCAATATTGCTATGGTCCCAGCCTATCAGACTTCAAGTGGCAAAATCCTGGTGTGTTCTGTTAATCACACCAAAAATAAAAGTTCAGTAGTTTAAGGGAACGCACATGCTGATTTTCTTAAGATGTACTTTCCCCTGGAGAAACAAAGCCACTACTTCAAGGTAACATATGCTTTAAGTTCTCGTCTACAACTACCCAACCATCTGTGATAACACGATAAACCTACCCCGTGTCTAAGGGTTCAACTAGCACAAGCAAGAACATTGGCTTTAAAAGATTGAAAACTGAACTTCTATTCAGTGAGACGTCCAGACTATAAAAACTTCCCAGCTTTCAACTTCAGAAGTCAATTCTTGAATCACCTTCAACATTAACACAGAAATCCCACAACCGAATACCCAACTTACAGCTTAGCTTCATATTCCCGTTTCCATAATACAATACAAAATGGAACAACAGTGCTATTTAAATATTCATTGAAAAACAGGTTAAAAAAAAACCCATGTGTTTTCATCAGCATATGAGCAAGAAAAGAAATTATTTATTTTACAAGGGTCTACTGCACCTGTTTTAAATTTTCCTTTTAAAATGACTAACTAGTCTGAAGTAAAATCTGGAGCAAAAGTGTCAAAGTGGCTTCCCCCCCCCCCAACTTGCAGGCTAACGGGGTAGCAGACTAGCAGAGTATGTTGGAATCTGGAAGGTTTTAAATGGCTTATGTGAAAGCTTAAGTTCTGTAGAACAGCGATTTCAGAAGACTGTTCACGGCTGCTCCACTCAGCTTTAACAGCTGTTTAACTGCTAAACCAGGAGACACTATACTGCTATTTACACCAAGATACAAAACAAAACCAGCCAATTCAAACTAATTAATATTATATTAATATAAATACGTATTATTGCGGGGACTAAGCAGCATTTATGAACCCTGTACACCTTACTGCAGGAATACACGAGTCCACACACAACTGGGACTCCGCTTTGTTGACTATGCAAGGAATTATGACCGCTGGCTCCTTACAGCTTAGGATCAGACTTCCAAATTCAGGGGTTTTTTTGCATGTCAAAGTATATTCAGATGGCAAGACAAGAGAAAAGTTACATAGATACACTAGCCTTTATCTGTGTTGATTAAAAGGGTGCACTTAAGTCATAAAGAAAGCTTTCCTTTAGATTCGTATACTTGTTTCTCAAAACACCTGAACACCTCAAACTGCTAAACTGGGAGAGTCTACCTACCTAACACATGATGTCATTGAGCGTATTTTATTCCAGAGTCACAAGTACGGTTGTGATCGGAATGAAGGGAACCAAGATCTTCCATATGAATTAAGCTAAAACACTATGCAGTGCCACTGCCAAAAATATTTTAATCAAACATTCTATTATTTACTTCCAGCTTTTAAGAAAATATTCAGAGTTGCAACTTACCAGGATTATGATGAGTCACAGATTCTCCATTTTGAAATACATCTCCAGCCACGTTCATTCTACCAGGATTGAAAGGTCCTACAGCAGTCTTGGTCTGTGAAGTCAAAGATGGGGTGTATGTTTGCATATTAACACCAAAACTACTGGACTGCAGTCCGTTAGATACATCTCCCAAGCTGGCATTCTGCAGTGAGGTTACATGGGTAATCATTAAGTTCATGTCACGCCTTTCAGCATTTTCTAAATGACCATCACTCACAGAGCTCATAGCACCTGTTTCTAATGTAGTAACATTAGCAATCTGAATTTCAGAGTCTGGTTCTGTGGTTATACCACTATTACCTATTCCTGAATTTACCTTACTTCTTGAAAAACTGGAAGCTGAGAAATCCATATCGTTGGTTCTATTCTTACACTCTGGAAGTCTCCGTTCATTAAAACTGGAAGCATTCTTCTCTTGTCCTTGATTTGTTTCAATGTCTTCTTCATCATCAATAATAATAGTTTCACTTATACTTCCCTTTTGAGTGTTTAAGTCTTTTGGAGGAGGAAGCATTTTGCAATCATTCCCTTGAAGTTCTTCATTTTTTGATGATGTAAATGCAGCGCTCCTTTGATCTGCTATCAGTGATGTTGAATTTTGCGGAGGTTGTATAGGTTCAATAAAAACTACATCATCATCATCTTCTATAGGCAAGTTTTGGAATTTATTAGGTCTAGAAACTAAAGAACTTGGTGGACCTCCAAATGTATTTCCTACATTTGCAAGTCCTGCTGCCATGGTGGAATTCCCTAGCAGACCAGGAGTATGCTCAGACAGTTCTAATCCTCCCAGAGGACTCGCGTCCATTCCAGATCTGCTGTTTAAAGAAGAACATAAAGCAAGAAAAAACACACCCAACTTCAGAGTAAGATATAACTTTCTAAGAACAGTTCTTACAAATAACTACAGAATTAACAGTAATGCTTTTACTTTGTTTTCTTCCTGAGATCAAGTAAGGAAAAAACAAAGATTCTCTGGGCTCTACTTGGAATGTTTTAACATTCATTTACTTTCTAAACCTATACTAGTAAAAAAATACTGCCTTCACCAACATTATCCATACACCAGGTACACGTCAGCCCATTCAGCACTACATACATGCATTCACAGGAAACAGAATTTTTGGTGGCATTTATTACGTGATCCTGATTTCTCAGTCCCGCTCCCACCCACACATGCACACAATGATCCTGCAACACTGCTTTTGCTAGACTGCAAAGCAAGATCAAAAGTCAGACGTGCAGAAAGAAAATCTGAATTCCTATGAAATTTCACTCCTATTAGAAATGTTAGTTTCAATATCAATAGGTTCATACAATAAAAGACTGAAGTGCACATCCCAGTGCCTAACAATAACAAAAAAAGCAACATATTTTGCGTACTGACAATTTTGAAATTTAACAGATTTTCCCCCAATCCCACACTGACAAAACTCCTTAGGTGGCCCAAATATAACTGGAACACAGAAGGAAGCAAAAGAGGTATGAACTGCTGTACATGAGAAGAACAGATCCATCGCTGAGCAGCGGAGGGTGCTCAGCAAATCTCTCATTCCCAGCAGTACCAGAGGCAGCTCACTGCAGGTCCTGACTCACTACTTCATGTTCCACTGCAGCTTTCAACACCTTTCTCTCTTCTCTTTTTAACAGCAAGTGATGCCTCTTCAGGTTCCTTCCCAGCAGCTACTTGCCTGGGGGGTTCTGTTTGCTTTTAGTAATTATTCAGTCTGGGGAACCTCTTGTTTATAATTGTCAATTCTACTGTGAATTAAAAAAAAACTATAAAAGGCAGCCTGGGTAAATGATTTCTGTACCTGTAATTCCAAATCGATACAGAATCAGTGTTAAAGGACCTAAGATGTCTCTAAAAAACATTTGTACTAAAATTCGGTAGTTAAATTGATCTTGGTATACACAACAAGAAAAATACAGATATAATTACATGATAATTTGGGTATGTCTTGGGAGTATATACCAATGTATGACATCTCTGAACTGCTGTGAAAAGCGAGAAGTAGCTTTCTGTGCTTTTTTAATAACTCATTTATAAAGGAAGGTAAATAGAAAAAGTAGAAATATCCTGCTCATCAATACTTACCCATCCAGAAATCCTCTGCAATCTGTTTACCTTAGTAAGTTGCTCCAAGAGCGTTTATTTTCTTTCCTGTGGAGACCCTGCTCTTCTTGTATCAACTTGCTGCCTTCCACAAAAACAGTGTGTTCTGAAACAGGGTTAAAACAAACACTAGATGTCCAAAACAGTTACTTCATCTCCATCATCTTTGAGCAACTATGTTCATTAAACCGACTTCCTTCTGAATTCTCAAACTTGACTTTTAGCACTACCACCCTACAATGTTAGAGAGAGAATGTCAGTCTCTGTACCATCACTGCAGCGAGTTAAGCAGTCACAGTACTGTTTATTTGAGATTTTTCACTCTGCCACGTTTCCAGAGTCCTTTGTTTGATGCTTTATAGGTAGATGGAAAAAACAGGGTATTTGTAAGAGGCAGAGAGACATAACTGCAATTAAGTAATCAAACACTAGAATTAAGCAGTATAGCTGTAACAGAGTATTGAGGAAATAAATGGTTCAAGTAGACTGAGCTATTGAGACAAGAAACCTTAGCAGTTGTATTTCTTTGCTTTTTATTGTGTCAACCTCCTTGATGCTTGCACCAGAGTATAGTATGCTAAAATTAAGGTATAGCAACAGGAAAATTACAGAACATACATTATAATCAGGCTTACAATGCAATACCAACCTTACACTGCTAATCATTTGCAGATTGTACATACGCACTGCAGTGATACTTAGCACCAGTTCAGGCATCCACAGCTGGTCTTAAAACGCGATCGTTCATGAGAGTCTGAAAACATTCAAAGTCCAAGCCTACGCTTATTCTTCAGGTTTTGTAACAGTCATTAGGTTTCCCAAATTTGGCAGCATTTAAAAAATTGAGAGTATCAACTGCTCTAGCCACCTACTGTTGATGACAGCCCTTAGAATCCCAATACAGCCAAGAGGCCCAGAGGACAAACAGTCTCCTACGCATTTCCAACGTTATTCAAGCCCTCTTGTCCATTAACTGACTGGGGGCGGGGCGGGGGGGAGCGGCAGGCTGAGCACACGCTCGGGATGACGACCAAACGGTAAAGCTGTGAACCAAATTAATCCTACACGAGAGGCGACCACCTTTTAATTCCTTCATACGTTAGCCTTACAGCCAAACACCATTATGTAATAGCATTTGAACCACAACGACGGTAACGGTCGATTGCAATGAAAGAGGTTTTCTACCAAAAAAAAAAAAAACCAACAGTATTTTCAATGCAGGTGGCTTGTACCTCTCTGGAAATCAGTCAGTTACACTGAAGATTCATTTAATCCAACATTCTCTTTTATCTATCTTGTTTTTCCCTCTAGAGCTGAACAATTCGAAGTTAGATTTCCCTA
>NW_010431881.1:64413-69683 GCF_000710305.1 Buceros rhinoceros silvestris
CTATTCGAAGTTAGATGTCCCTACATCTCAGCTTTTGCTGAAAAGAATTAGTAGAATTCACTGATTTTTAAACTTTCCCAGGTTGATTCCATATATTTTCTTTCTCTACAAGGACAAAAGCATCACAAGCACATAAAGGTTTTAACAAAGTGTTAAATATACCTGAACAGATGGGAGCAAAGAAGAAATGAGACTATGCCAAGACTATACCTCAAACCTTTGCTATTCCTGTTTTTATGGATCCTTAGCAGAAAGTCAGACTCGAGCTATATTACAGTACATGCGCATAACACATAGCAAAGGTAAGATCTAAATCTTGTATCTTTTTGCCTATTTTTTAAGAGCTTTTGTGGGGGAAAAAAGTTTTAATGAACTGTATTATTAGGTATGACATAAGAAAAGTTTATGTGCTTAACTGTTAATGCATAGTCATAAGTAAAATCTGCATATATTTCCTCACAAATCTCAGCTCCTGCTTCTGCAAGACTCAGCAACAAAATTACCCCAAAATCAGTATTTTTTCTGAAAAATTTGCAAAAGGAGATGCTTATTTTCTCAAAATGCTAGTACCAAAGAGAAACACAAAAACTAGGCAATGTCACAGTCAGTATTTCTAAACAAAAAACTACCAAGAAAGGAGTGACCTACTGAAATAAATTACAATACCATAGCCACATTCAAGGCTTAATACCTTGAAGAAATATAAGGCAAGATGCAGGTGCTCCTCCACAAGGATGGCAAACACTACAGCTTTTAAGACAGCCAGTTAGGTAACACTCCATAAGACAAGCCTTAACTGCATTGTTGAATGATAAAATCGAGTTTTATATTTATTATTAATTGCAGAAATTGAGGTGGGGTACGTGTCTACCTAAAAAATAATTTAAAATAACAATAATAAAAAAAAAATCAACTCCACCTTAACAAGAGCAGAAACTGTATTTTAAAGACCTTTAAGAAGTGCTATTAAGACCTGGGATGAAGGTGACAGAAGAGCACAGTCATGGTTACGTACACTTGGAGCAAAGTCACAAAAATCAAAAGAAGTCACTGAAATCCAGCCAAAGCTACACTTCCGCCAACACAGGGCACTTGAAATGTAAAACCAGCATGTGCAAGCGCTTCCACATAAAGGCTAGCAGCTAAAAATAAAAAAGGAAAAACCTGAAAGACTGCTTTTGAGAGAATCATAACTGAGACATCTTCAAAAGTGAGTAGACAAACAAAATTCAGGAGAGCGCATTATCCTAAGGTACAAACATAGGAACGAGGAGAGAGGGATTGATTTGCCCCACTGAAGGAATTAGCACAGTATCCCAATTAAGTTATTTACCTCAAAAGGTACTGTGCTGCACTTCAGTTCCATATCCAAACTGGAAGAAATAGCGTATTAACGGTACACTGTCCATCACATCCACTCAACAGTGGCAGCACGTGTGATGTACAGGGAACAAGAGAGACTGCAAAGCAGGAACTGAAGCCTTCAACCACTGTTGGGCGGACTAGGGGAAGAGGGCAGACCACAAAGACCCACAAACAAATGAAACAACCAAAAGAAGCCAACTCGGGATCTAATTCCGAGCCATGCAACATAGTTCAAGATGTAATTATCCAGACAGCATGTATTTAAAGTCCTAGGGGAATAAAATAATTCATTACTTCCATTACTTTGACACTTGACTTCAAAAAGGAGAACAATATAATTGTGAGGAACCCAGTTAAAAGGAAACGAAATGAAGCAGCTAGAACAAGAAGCTTCTTGAGAGCATGATGGCCACTTAAAAACTCATCATATTAAGTATACAACCAGTTTAAAAAGACCCCCAAAAAATCATGAAGGCTATCAGGAAGTCTTAGAATTACAACGATGCTGGAATTGTACCAGTGGGAAGTTCCATATATATTTAGCCTATTCTTTACTTTTTGCTACGTATGGTTCAAGACAGGCTACTGAGCTATGTCAGAGGAAAGGTTTCTCTAAAACAACAATTCCTGCTAATTTTACAAACAGTAACATTTTCCTAAGGAAAAGAGTATCTGAAAAGCTTGAACCACAGCAGAAAACACAGAATAGACTCTTTGCATTGATGTTCTGGAAGGAAAAGATCAGGGAAGACCACATCTAAGCTCTCTTTATAGGGGTCATGTCAGAGGAAATATGTCCTATCAAAGTGCTAACAGAAAAGGATTTCAGAACAAATCACTAGGGCCATGCAGCATTCACCTAAGATTTCTAAAGACAGTCAGCAATTTTATATTTCAGTATCTGTAACCCACTTCTTAACCAGAAGCTGAAAATAACTGCCCAAATAATTACAGACTACAGTCCTATCTCCATCGCTAATCAAGCTCAACAGAACCTACAGCTGAATAAATACACATTAGAAATAATAATATATGAAGAAAGAATTAACATGGATTTTGAAAAAAAAAAGTAATCTCTCACAGGACTATTGGAGAGAACTTTTGAGGGATTCACATACACGTGACTAACCCTGATTAAACTGGTATACAGCACTTGAGACTTCCAAAAGGCATTCAAACATGTTCCTCACTAAAGACTGCAGTGAAAATTATCTACAATAAAGATTTGAGAAAAGGTTCTCAGGTGGATATTTAACTTTTTAAGGAGAAAAGTATCATGTATTATTAGGTGTTGTCACAATAAAGAGAAGTAACCAGAGGGGTTCCAAAATAAAATTACACAGATCGACATACATAAATCAACCACGAGAGACAGTGACTACCAAAGTGTGACAGTTTCCTGATCATACAAAATTATTCACAGCAGCTAAAACCAAACTGGTTGTAAAGAACTACAGCAGGGTATCACAGCGCTGAATGCTCAGACAGGATGGTAGGCACCATCACTAGCGATAAACGCAAGGTCACGAACAGGGAGGACGGAGGAACTACACACAAGGCAATTCCTCTGAAGCGGAAGCTCAAGATCCAAGTTGCAACTCTTTCACATCAAAGCTACTCAGTCATCAACAACCAGTGAGGAAAAACAATATAGAAGAATCAAGAACAATACAGAACATATTTGTCCACATAAGCAAGATGGTGGTAAACTGTTTATCACGATGCAATCAAATCATCCCCTTTTCAGAGTTACATACACAATTTATATTACAAGAAAAGTCATGTTTCCTTGCAGATGATCAATCCACAAGGAAAAAAAAGAAGATAAATAGAGAGCTATGCCCAGAGTCTTACAACACACAAACAAAAAGGTGTCCAGTGAAATAGGTAATTAGCTTTAATAATCTATTGTGCAGGAAAACATGTTCTTCTTAATTATAAGAGTCACAGCTGTAGAAGGCTACAGAGGCCAGGAATGCAACCAGTTCAAATAAGAGACTGGGCAGACATTAAAATCACTGAATGCACTGGCGACTGTTAAACACAGTGGTCCAAAGGCAACGCTACAACAGCTCTTACCCAGCCAGCCGCCGAAAACCAGAACACACCTGCGGGAAGATCATGCTGTAACTGCCAAGTTTCTATTCACCGACACCCCTGTTGCAAGCAGGGTACTGAACTGTCTATTGACCCATCACAGCAATTAGTCTAACAGCAGAGAGATTATATTATTCTTACTTGCAGCAGAAACATCACTGGCTTCATGGAAGCTTTACCGACTTAACCAAAATCCCGACACAACCAGGTGCACCGTACGTACCCTGGCTTTCCTGGGCTACGAACTGCCGACTGAACGTGCGGCTGACTGAACGTGCGGCTGACTGAACGTGCGGCTGACTGAACGTGCGGCTGACTGAACGTGCGGCTGACTGAACGTGCGGCTGACTGAACGTGCGGCTGACTGAACGTGCGGCTGACTGAACGTGCGGCTGACTGAACGTGCGGCTGACTGAACGTGCGGCTGACTGAACGTGCGCCACAGTTCACCCCAAAAGCAAAGCAAACCACTCCAATTAAAATCACCCTTAAGGAGCTCTTTACACTGCAACTGGGGCAGTCTAACAACCCAACTATGCCCACTCCTAAGGACTGAAACGTGCTAGGAAAGCACAAGGAATTCAACGTTTTTGAAGGGCTGTAACTTAAGGCAGCTTTAAGCTACATCTGAACGCTGTTACTGCAGCTCAGGCCCGATTTGGGATGAACTATGGGCAGACACCCACCTATGTGAGCAAAACTCCACGTTAGAAAAAAAGGAGTCATAGGGTCCTTCTGGGTCATCACAGTCAAAACTCTTGCTCAGGCAACCACACAATAAAACCACTTTTATTAAACATTCTTACTGTGAACATTCAGCATTTTTTTTTGGTGGGTTGTTTTGTTTTAGGATTTTCTTCCTCCTGATGTTCTTCCTGAGGTGTATCTAGTCATCCATTCTGTGCTCAGATATGCCTCAAACACGTGGTGGCTCTGATGTACTGACAACTTTGTTAATGTCAGAAAACCTGTAACACTTCTGAAGGTCCACAGGCTCATTTCGTTATGCTATCACGTGGCACAGCTGTTTCTGCAACCACACACATAACCAGGCAAAAGTTGATCCAGCTGCCAAAGACCTTCTTCTCAGGAGTCCTTTCCTGACAGATCAGTTCCCCAGAACAAAAATCTTTGTGCAACAACACTAAAATATTAGAACATTAGAACACACGTATACAGAATCACAGAGTGCTTTGGGTTAGAAGGGACCTTCAAAGGACATCCAGCCCAACAACCCTGCAACGAGCAGGGACACGTGCAGGTAGATCAGGCTGCCCCACAGACCCGTCCAACCTGACCTTGAGTGTTTCCAGGGATGGAACATCTACCACCTCTCTGGACAACATGTGCCAGTGCACACACTAAAAAATTTCTTACTTCTTCTAGTTTAAAACCATCACCCCTTGTCCTGCTGCAACAGGTCTTGCTGGAAAGACTGTCCCCATTCTTCTTACAAGCTCCCTTTAAGTACTGGAAGGCCGCAGTAAAGTTTCCCTGGAGCCTTCTCTTCTCCAGGCTGAACAAGAACAGCTCTGTCTGCCTGTCCTCATCGCAGAGATGTTCCAGCCCTCTGATCATCTTCACGGCCCTACTCTAGACCTGCTGCAAGAGGTTCGTGTTCTACCTGTTCTGAGGACTCCAGAGCTGGATGCAGGGCTCCAGGTGAGGTCTCAGAGAGGAACAGAGCAGCAGAAGCACCTCCCTTGACCTGCTGGCCACATTTCTTTTGATGCAGCCCAGGATAGAGTTGGCTTTCTGGGCTGTGAGCGCACCTTGGCAGCTCACATCCAGCCTTTCATCCACCAGTA